>NW_026623531.1:943636-945035 GCF_030028575.1 Malurus melanocephalus
TTAACATGCAGATCCCACAACTTGCAAACACCCTCCAATCACACAGCAGAACCTAATTAAAAAGAACAATATTTGCTACCTCAAGCAATTTACTGATAGGTTCTTTCCTTCCGTGTAGAAGTGCTACTCTTCCCTTTTAAAGGCTCCAAAGCAGTACAATTGAGACTCTTCTCCTGCCTTTAATGGGGGCAATTTCTAACCAAGCTTGCCAGGAAGAAAAGGGAAACACGTTCATCCTTCCCCTCAACAACTACCCCACCAGCTATAAGCAGATCTCACTGTGGGTGCAAGGACCAGAGCACCTCCAAGCTGGGCAGAAAGGAGGGGATGGAGCCTCTTTCCCCTCTTTCCCCGCATCTACTGCCTGGAGAGTTTTGCTGGTTTTTTGTACTCTTTACCCTCAAGAACTCAGAAAGCTGAGAGAGATGCTGGCCAACTGCTGGGACTGACACCACCACACTGAACTGCTCCTGATGCTCAAAATGGCAAGTTTTATTTCTCATCTAAAAATAAATTTAAACAAAGAAAATCACTGTTATGCCAACAGTGATGTCAAATTAGCTTTAATCCAAGACCTTTGAATATTCCTAACTGCCTGCTGTCACATGAATGCTTAAGATTATTCTCCAAGTAAATTTTTAATTTTTCCCCCCTGTAGTTCAAAACACCTAGGCCTTTCTTTTTTTCAGTTGGAATGTAGTTTCCATGTTCTCATTCACCAGAAAAATGACACCTGTCCTTTTCTATCCTAGGGCAACAGAGGTGGGGTCATGCACAGCACCATTGGGAAGGCCCATTTGTGTAGTGCTTTGGCATCCTTGCTTTCCAGCCCTGCCACACAAGTGCAGCCCTAACTTATCTACTGGCTCAGGGACAAGTGGGCAATTCCCAGCCCCTCTGCACAGTCAAAATCCCTGCTCTGCATCCCCAGAGGAGAAGCAGCTGCAGGATGTACTTTTAGTGAGTTTTGCTGTATTTTTGCTCAGTGCTTGAGCCAAGGTCACTACTTTTGAAAGCCASCRTATTCAGTGACAGAAATGCCTACACCACCCAGCATCACTCCTGCTTCAATGTACAGCCCAGGCCTTGACAAGGGATCCAGTTTGTCCAGGACAGACAGTTAACACCAAAACCAGAGCAGAAGAATTCTAAAGTGAGATGAATCAGGAGCATTTGGAAAGCTTGCACAGCCATTGGGATAATTTTTGCCTTGCAAACGAAGTCTTACAGCTGGGGCCTCCAGGGGCCCAATGGGTTTGACAGCCACTTTATTGCAATAATCCATTGATTTCATGTGTTGCTGTCACCTTCCTTTGCCACAGCACAGAAACCACAAGCACCACACACAGAGCTGTCCCAGTTGCCCCAGCAGCAAATCCCAGAGCCCATAGGCCTACAG
>NW_026623531.1:948025-953590 GCF_030028575.1 Malurus melanocephalus
CACCTTCCTTTGCCACAGCACAGAAACCACAAGCACCACACACAGAGCTGTCCCAGTTGCCCCAGCAGCAAATCCCAGAGCCCATAGGCCTACAGCATGCACAGCTGCTCCTACAGCATGCTAACCCAAATCAGTACTCCCAGTGAGGCACAGGGATGCCTTAGCTGGACAAGACAAGTGCAAGCAGCTCCAACAACACCAATTCTGGCCATAAAACCAGGTCTGTTGCAACACACCAGGAAATGATTGACACATCACTGGGACATGGTATTCTTGACAGCCAAAAACCAGAGCCCAAGGCCACCTGCAGGAATGGAACACACCAAACCTGCCCTGCCAGCAAAGTGAGGAATCCTGTTTTGCAGCAGCTCAGGAGGAAGGGAGGACAGCTACTCAGGCTTACCTGTGTTACCAAGGAAGCACAGCTTCACCCTGMCTCTGGGGTCATAGCAGCAGCCTTGCGCTTCACAGTCTCCCTGGCTGATGGACAGGGAGGCACACGGCAGCGGGTCCTGGCTGGGAACAGCCCAACAGACACTACTGCTTGGAGCATCAGGGCTGCAAAAAACAGCAGGACTGCAGCCAAAGCACAAGAGCAGGGGGACAAAGACATGAAGGACACTGCTGGACTGTGTCCTGGTGACTCTACATGCAAATCAAGGGAATAAAGAGTCGGGTGAAGGTCCAACATATGGTCAGGATTTGGCATGGAAGCCTGCTCAGGAGGGACCTGCATTTCTATTGAAACAGAGACTACTCCTGAAGCCAYGTGCCTTCCCTTCAGTACCTTGGGAAAGAAGAGACAGCAGCAGAGGCTTCAGCATCCCACTTTGCAGATGGGAGCCACTACAAYCCTTTCTGTAGGAAACAGGGACCTAGCCAGGGTCTGCAACAGCAGTGAGAGAATCCAGCAGCCGAGACCATGGAAATCCAGGCACAGCCCCACATCCTTGACTGCTGGGTCATATAAACAGCCCTCTGATTATGCAAGATGCACAGAAGCTGCTCAGCAACACATCACATCAAACCCTGCTCCTTTCTTCTCATTCCGTGCACCTCTGCATTTGGGCAAAAATAGGGCTAAAAATGCCTCTAGACACTGCTTCACATACCCTAGGTAGACAGCAAAATGAAGCATCCCCTACCCAGCCTGGAGGTAAGGTTAGCTGTAAGCGTTCTGGGCCAACAAGTCAGCAGGGTAGGATCAGAAAAAACATTGCTATGAGCCCCCACAACCAAAGCCAGGACACAAAGAAACACCCAGAAGAGCAGAGCTCCTGATGTAGCCCTCAACTGCCCTACAGCACCCACCCTGCTCTTTTGCTAAGGCACATAAAGCAGCTGTCCTTAGCCTGGCCCTTTTAAATTGTGGAGCCAGCTGGAACCAGAAATCCCTGAAGTGTCCAGGGGGACACAGACCAGCACTTTAACACCTTCCATTGCACTCACCTGAACCCAGCACAGTCTGCCTGCACTCTGAAGAAAACCAAAGGGCAAGANGAGACTCTTCTCCTGCCTTTAATGGGGGCAATTTCTAACCAAGCTTGCCAGGAAGAAAAGGGAAACACGTTCATCCTTCCCCTCAACAACTACCCCACCAGCTATAAGCAGATCTCACTGTGGGTGCAAGGACCAGAGCACCTCCAAGCTGGGCAGAAAGGAGGGGATGGAGCCTCTTTCCCCTCTTTCCCCGCATCTACTGCCTGGAGAGTTTTGCTGGTTTTTTGTACTCTTTACCCTCAAGAACTCAGAAAGCTGAGAGAGATGCTGGCCAACTGCTGGGACTGACACCACCACACTGAACTGCTCCTGATGCTCAAAATGGCAAGTTTTATTTCTCATCTAAAAATAAATTTAAACAAAGAAAATCACTGTTATGCCAACAGTGATGTCAAATTAGCTTTAATCCAAGACCTTTGAATATTCCTAACTGCCTGCTGTCACATGAATGCTTAAGATTATTCTCCAAGTAAATTTTTAATTTTTCCCCCCTGTAGTTCAAAACACCTAGGCCTTTCTTTTTTTCAGTTGGAATGTAGTTTCCATGTTCTCATTCACCAGAAAAATGACACCTGTCCTTTTCTATCCTAGGGCAACAGAGGTGGGGTCATGCACAGCACCATTGGGAAGGCCCATTTGTGTAGTGCTTTGGCATCCTTGCTTTCCAGCCCTGCCACACAAGTGCAGCCCTAACTTATCTACTGGCTCAGGGACAAGTGGGCAATTCCCAGCCCCTCTGCACAGTCAAAATCCCTGCTCTGCATCCCCAGAGGAGAAGCAGCTGCAGGATGTACTTTTAGTGAGTTTTGCTGTATTTTTGCTCAGTGCTTGAGCCAAGGTCACTACTTTTGAAAGCCACCATATTCAGTGACAGAAATGCCTACACCACCCAGCATCACTCCTGCTTCAATGTACAGCCCAGGCCTTGACAAGCGATCCAGTTTGTCCAGGACAGAGAGTTAACACCAAAACCAGAGCAGAAGAATTCTAGAGTGAGATGAATCAGGAGCATTTGGAAAGCTTGCACAGCCATTGGGATAATGTTTGCCTTGCAAATGAAGTCTTACAGCTGGAGGCTCCAAGGGAACAGGTAACTGCTGATCAAATAGGTTTGACAGCCACTTTATTACAATAATCCATTGATTTCATGTGTTGTTGACACCTTCCTTTGCCACAGCACAGAAACCACAAGCACCACACACAGAGCTGTCCCAGTTGCCCCAGCAGCAAATCCCAGAGCCCATAGGCCTACAGCATGCATGGTTGTTCCTGTGGGGAGAGAGACCCCAATGAGCACTCCCAGTGAAGCACAGGGATGCTTTTGGGGTCAGTCTTTCTTTAGCAAAGCCTTAGATCAGCCCCCTTCCCCTGCTCTGCTGCCACACTTACCAAGGCCGCACTTGGCTGTGTCCTGTCTTAGCTCTTCCTAGAGGAAAATCACAGGGCCTTTGCTGGAGATATGGGAGGTGCCTTCATGAAATGAATGCTCAGCACTCCTTTCACCCCCTGAGCAATGTGAGGGYTGCAGGTAAGAAGATGTGTAGCCCTGAAGCTCAGCAAACTCTGCCCAAGTCAGCTTCACAGCACTCGAGAAGTTCTGAAGGCCAAAGTTTCCATGCGAGGCCACACAGAGCTGAGAGCCTACGTAGGCCTCTGTCTTTCGGGCATAAGAACAAGAGCCCTTAGTTAGTGCAAAGGAGCAGGAAATGCCTTGTAAAGCTATCCATGRCTCAAGCAAATTACTCCACAGTCTATGTCCCCTACTCCCTGGCTTGGAGACTAGGCCCTTGCTGCCCCTTTGGATAGGGAAGCAGAAGGCCAGGACACTCGCTGGCTCTGGCCAGGACAAGTGGTGGTGCAGGACTGAAGCACTGCACTGCAGGTACACCGAGGAAATAATGGAACACAGCCTGAAACCCCTCAGGCAGTGTCTGGAGAATGGTGATACCCTGGTGTGGTGCATTGACCCCAGCCAACAGCTAAGCACCCTCACAGCATCTTCCTCACTCCCTCCGCTCTGCCCCAGCAAGGCAGAGAAAGAACAGGAAGACCAAAAGGAAGRAAACCTGTAGCTAGATAAAGACAATTCAATAAGTGAAGGAGAGGAGAAGGGGGAAGAAAAAACCCAAAGCATAAGTGATGAAAAGGCACTACCCTGCTCTTACAGGCAGACCAGTGTCCAGCCAGCTGAAGCATCAGCTACATTGRAAGATGAAATCTCCCAGTGTTTATTATTGAGCATAAAACCTTGCAGCATGGAATATTCCTTTGGCCAGTTTGAGTCAGCCCTGCTGCCTCCCAGYTTCTAGCCTACCCCATGCCTACTCACTTGGGGTTGAGAGACAGCAGAACAGAGAGAAAGCCTTGGTGCTTTGCTAGTGCTATTCAGCACACAGCAAGAACAGCTGCTTTCAACACGTTTTAGCTGCAATTCCAAAGCCACAGCACCACATGGATTGCTATGAGGCGAGAGAGTTAACTCCATACCAGMGCACCTGSTCTCAGACSGGGAAGGCGAAGGTCGGTTCGGCTYCTTTCACATCCACGCTGTAGCCTTGGAGCCCTCTGCTGTCCCCTGCAAGGCAGCGTCRAAACCTTTACACTACAGACGTTCAAACTCGGTTAAATGTGGCATTACAGCAATTCTCCCTGACACCTGGGATACTGCTGCGCGAGCACCACTACACTGTAAACCTTGATCGGTACAGCTGAGACCAATTTTTTAATTGATCCCAGGAGCACTGAGCAAACAGTACAAGGCAGGGTGAATGCCATGTGACTTAACAGCAGAACGTAAAGGAGATTCAGAGCCCATATGCTTCAAAAGGGATTCAAAGTTATTTCCAAGTMATTTTGGCCAAGAAACATAGTTTAGAGAATATTGATTAGCACAGGTAGAACACACATCCTAAGCTAATTCACCCCAATATGGCAACATACAATCCATCTGCTTTAGTGAGTTATATCCCCTTTCTTCCAACATTTCCTGTTAACAAATACTTGAAATTCTCTTTAGTGTTTAGATTAGAGAATCTGCAGAGTGTCACTGATCAGCACCAGCCTTTTTCCTACTTGTTAGAGACATACCAGTCCTTAACCCACTCTAGTGCCCTCGTGTGAATTCAAAGCTTATGACAAGCAGGAATTTCTCCAGTGACATTGAGCACAGTGGTGCCCAGCAACATCAGCCTCAAGGTAGGACCTTAAAATGCTATCCCTAGTRACTGAGCTAAGGCTCCCAGTCTTCACATCTATGATTGCCACCAACTCATTCTCATTCCAGTCATCTGGAATGACACATAGGCACCATCACTGCAGTGGGGTCAGACTGGATCAACATGAGGCTGAAGGACAGCATYTGGCCTCTGGAATTCTGCAAGATGTCCGTTAAGCAGCCAAAGCCATGTYAGGGTGTTCCAGCTCTGCAACCTTCTGCTATTCCCAGACTAGCGAAGGCTGCAGCTCTTACCTGAAAAGYAGTGCCACAGGTAGAGAGTGGAAAKTGGTACACAACAAAGGTATTGTTTCTCAGAACAGGGACACAGCCAGCACTGTGTCTACCAGCCACTTGAAAAGAGACCAGGACAACATGCAGCAAGGTCACATAGTAAGAAACAGCAAGGGAAAACTGGCCATGTGCTGTGCAATGAGCTGTCACTGGAGGAAAAGACAGAATCAGTTTTGAGCTCGGAGAGAAGAGGGATGGAAAGGAGGCCCTAACGTCACAACCAAGACAAGGCCAGCAAGTCCTGCAAGCTGTGCTGCCTTTAACCCACAAAACAAGTGCTAAGCTTGGCAAGACAAGTGCAACCAGCTCCAAAAACAACACCAATTCTGGCCATAAAACCAGGTCTGTTGCAATACACCGGGAAATGCTGGACACATCACTGGGACATGGTATTCTTGACAGCCAAAAACCAGAGCCCAAGGCCACCTGCAGGAATGGAACACACCAAACCTGCCCTGCCAGCAAAGTGAGGAATCCTGTTTTGCAGCAGCTCAGGAGGAAGGGAGGACAGCTACTCAGGCTTACCTGTGTTACCAAGGAAGCACAGCTTCACCCTG
>NW_026623531.1:955821-956956 GCF_030028575.1 Malurus melanocephalus
ACTTTTCATTGCACTTTAACCCATCAATACTTTATTTATGCTGACAGCAAAAATGTCTACATGCACTTGAAGAATAATTCTACATGAAACAACCCCTGGCAGTGCTGTAGATCCACCAAGGAGTACCTGTGCTGAGATCAATTCCAGGTATTTGCCCTTTCCTAGTTCCTACACAGACACCCGACAGCTGTGTTGGATCATATAGGGATGGGAGGCACTTCAAATGAGCCTGAAATTCATGGCAATAAATGCTTTGTTTGCAAAAAGTTGCAATAGAAATTGGAAAGCAGCCTAAGTGAGATGAAACAGGGAGGTTTCCTTCCTCAAACATCTTTTCCTCACCCATTTGATAGTTCTCATGCATTACAGTGTCCCAGCTGTAAGCACTGGTTTAGATAGCACCCATGACCACCACAGACAGGAAGGACATGCAGAGCATGAAGGCAGGTGAAGAAAATGTCTCTGTGGACCACAAGTCTGATCAATGAGTCTGTAATGGGAACACGGGAATTTTGCAGACAAAGTGGCAAAGTCACGAACTCTGGTAGCTGGCAGCTACTTCATGTGGCAGTACAAACTCTTGTGAACTTTATTTTCATCAGGGGAAAGTCCATAAAGATATATGAACTTCCATGAACTGCCCTGAGAACATCTGAGCTGATGCATGAAATTGGCCAACAGATCAGCAACTAGCCAAAGTTGATGGCAATTCAGTTTTTTCTAAAGAAGTAAAATGCGTTTTGAAAACAACAGCAAGCAACTATTGCATGTGTGCAAGAAAACAAGGGTGACTTAGGAGCTCCCTGTTGTATGGATAGTACAGAAAATTTTGCAAGAGATGGAAACCTTCTCTAGTGCATCTGATTGGAAGAAAACTCACATTAAAAAGCTCACAGCCATACAGCAAACACAGCACACTCCAACCAAGCACTCGGTTCACCCAGGCCTCTTGCTAATTCCCACCAAGACCCACATCCCCATCCTTGCAACACTTCTGATCAATTTTGCCTGCAAATGTGTCACACTTCAGRAGAGACAGAGGGATAAGGCCAGACTGAGCAAGGTGAGCACAGCCCTGAGGGTCCTTTCTACCAACATCTGCCACTGCTGTTGGGACCGTGCAGGTACGCAGGAC
>NW_026623531.1:959301-960061 GCF_030028575.1 Malurus melanocephalus
TCCTTCTTCCTCTGCAGGGATTGTTTTTAGCAACAATGAGCCCTGGTTACAAGTCCGGCGGTTTTCTCTCACCACCCTGCGGAACTTTGGAATGGGGAAGAGGAGYATTGAAGAGAGGATACAGGAGGAATCTGACCACTTGCTGGAAGAGATAAAAAAAAAAAAGGGTACCGTGCATTTTTAATATCTCTTATATATCTCTTAATATGCTGTATTAAGGGAGCTCAAATCTTTAGCAAGTAAAGAAGGTCCTACAAATYTGGTCAATGCAGCAGCTACCCCTAATTACAAAGCTATAAATAATTCTGTGATCATGCTCTGTTCTGTTAGGAGGATGTTTCTGTATTTCCCAGAGACTGTGATCTGATATTTCCACTAACAACSAGAGTTCAGATTACCCATTGGTAGCCATTCTGAGGAGGGATTTTTTACAGCCTGTAACTTTTCTGAAATCACAGGAGCACCTTTTGAYCCAACCTTCATGCTGAGCTGTTCTGTCTCCAATGTCATATGCTCCGTCGTCTTTGGGAAGCGATTTGATTATAAAGACAAGAAGTTCCTGGCTCTGATGAACAACATGAACAACATCTTTGCGAATATGAATTCCCACTGGGGACAGGTACTTTCAGTAGACATTTCACAGTGGCAACATTGCCCCAGGCTGGCAGGAGGCCTCCCTCCCAATGAAGTTCCATTTCAGTCCTCTTATTAGGACCCCATCAATTTTCTGCTGCACTGAAGGCATTTCATTCAAGAGCAA
>NW_026623532.1:0-17084 GCF_030028575.1 Malurus melanocephalus
ATTTTTATACTTCTTTCCATTTTTATGTCCTACATGTTACAAATAAATTAATCATTCACAATTTGCAGATGGACTTAAAAATGCTGCACTTCTGTTTAAAATGGCACTTTGCAATACGTAAATATAGCCAAATTGCTCCAGTTTTAAATACTTCTCGGGAAGAGCTGAAATATTTTTCCAGCTACAACATCTCAAGTAAAGGAAAATTACCCAAGCAATTTGTGTAAAGCATGTACCGGTAGCTCAGATTTGACAAAAAATACTAAGTTTTATGCTCTTCCCAATGAAGTCTGTAAGAATTTTGCAATGGATTTCATTAGGATTAAGATCAGGTACCTAAATCTCAATTCTTTCTTTGGAGAAAGATCAATGAACAACCCTTTAAAAATATAATCTGTTGCTAGAGGGGCTGAGGCAGCTTTTTTTTCCCCCACTGAAAGCAAAGAATCATTTCTTTGTATTTGACATTTCAAATCCCCTCTTAGTTTCTTTTAGAAATCCCAAAGTGTTTGATGTGTTATATCTGTGTATCTTGAAAAGGATATTACAGTGTGGAGTTCTTCACCCCACAAAAAAAAAAAAAGTTGCCTGATCCCCAACAAGACCGGAAACTGTAGTTCCTGCAGCACTGCTCAGCTGTGACTTTCAGAAGAAGATGAGCAGGAATTTGAACTCTGGCTTTGACCAGTAGCATTTGTGCAAATGTTCTCCCATGTTGTATGTAGCCTTTTCCTCAATTTATGTTTACAGGGAGGGGGAATGGAGGACTTTCAGATCACAGTGTAGGAGGGAGAGTGGACTGTTTCATGGACTGGCAGCTCCAAAAATGATGTTCCAAAGTATTCCACAGAAAGGTCTGGTATCCTGACTCACTGACAACACTGAAAAAGCTGTGACAGCGTGAGATATTCAGGCAGTGGGCAGCTCGCAGCTGCACTGGACAAAAACACATCTCTGATACGGAAACTTAGCACAATGGTGATTTTTATAATATGTATGTGTGGCATGCATGATAGGACAAAGCTACAAAATATGCAGTGGTGAGTAAAAGGAAGTGTAGTAAGAAGAGTCAGCAAGTGTTGTGAACTGCGGTGTTAGAATGGGCCAGGGAGAAAATGGTGAGAAAAAGAGGAGAGAGAGTCCCAGGCTGTGACTTGGTTATCTCGAGATCTGTGATTCATTGTAGAGAATGTGCACTACCTGCACATATTAGAGTACTGTAGGGAAGAAATCAGGCTGAGGAAATTCCAAACTCTTTCGATAGGATTTATGAGCTTTAATAATCCAATGGCTCAGGGTCACCTGAGAGCCCAGGAACTGCTTGGCTCACAAATATGAGTAGCTCCAAGGAGACATATGACAAACACAGCATCTGCTGGAGAGTAGTTGCAGCCCTTGGCATAGGAGCCGTAAGAGTCACAATCAACTTCACTGGCAAAAAGCAGCTTCTCATCAAGATCCTACCAAGTCTTTATTGCAGCTCTTTGTTGAGTGCAAAGTATAAATGCACAGGTTACCTCCCAGCACACCTGGCCAGGAGACAAGCTTTTGGTGACAGTTTTCAGCTACCACAATAAAATGTGGATGATAAAGTCTTTCAACATAGGTGCATGTTGCCTCTCTGCTAAAACATCACATTCCAGGTGTCCTGGAAGAAGGGAAGCCGAGGGACCATGGGTAAGCAAGTGGATCCAGGAAATGACAAAGAGGGGGAAAGAAGGAAAAAAMCAATCTTGAGAGGAATCCCCACTTACCTTATAGAAATCCTGCCAGAGCAATATTAAGAAGAGCAGTAAAACATGCTTGTGGAGTTGCAGGGTTGGTTTAACACTCAAAACCAAGTATATTTCAGAGAAGACCACCACCCCAGCTACCCCTAATCTACACCCAGAAGATTGGACATGAAAATCTAGAGTATTAAACTGGCAAATGATTTGGAAGTGAAAAAAGACAGATTAGCTATGCCAGTCAGCACATGGAACTGAGTTCTCACTAATTACCAACTTCTCCATTTGAAATTCCCCTGTACATGGTGCCCTTTTAACTTTTGCTTCTAGAAGGTCTAGTCTTCTCTGAAATGCATGTTTTAAATGTCAGAATTTAAGAGAAGGCTCCCAATTTACATGAGGCCTAAATCTACCTTGAAGGTATTTTTAACAATTGACTTGATACTACAGTACTGTGTTGACACTCTTCAACCAGATACCAGTTTTCCAGTTTTCCCTTAAAATTTTTAGGAATGGTATTTAACTTCTCACATTGGTATCTCTAGAAAGAATCCTGGCCACAGCATCTGTGTAGCCTGGGTTTGTTGCTTTCCTGCTGCCATCCTACCTCGCTGCAGTGTATGCTCTGAGGCTCACATTGGCCACCCTTATTAATTCATCCCAGTGGGTGAAGCAGCAAACAACAAACATTGGCCATGAATTTTGTTCAAGAGGAGGTGAGGATACACGCCATGATAGAGAGAGTTAGGAGAGTAACAGAATTTTCTGACAGATCAGTTCCTCTCACAACCCATGTGGAATTAAATACTTGGCCCTTTCAAGGCCATGTTGAGGTTTATCTACAAAACTGTGTGCAGATGCACCAAAGAAGAGGAGCAACCTAAAAAAAAAACAAAACTAAACAAAGCAAATCAAACCACACAAAAAATCCCAACCAGTGCTAAATCACATTTTCCCAAAACAGCCCTTTACAAACTACTGGAGGCAACCTCTTTTTACCATTTAGGTATCATCACACTGGTTTTGTTCATCCAGTAACAATGACCAGAAAAAGCAGATATGTGACCACAATTTGGCGTACTCAGTGTGACTCTACTTTGAACCATCCTACTCAAAGATCCCAAAAGTAGCAGCAGCCCTACAGTAAGCAAAGAATAATTCTTGGTATGTCATTTGAAAAGCCTCTCAAGTAATGTCAGTGGTGAAAAAATGTGGCCTTTGTCTTACAGTTGGGAGTCTTAGAGGTTTTTCAAGGAGCTAGGGGTTAAAATCCTACTCAGATAATCACCCTCACCTCTCTACTTTCACTCCTTTGGACCAGTGTTCCTTAAAACAGTCAAATATGAGATTAATTAGCATTAATTCAGCAACTTGCAGTGTTTCAACATTTGGAATCAACTTTTGTGTGTCTACTGGGGCTGCAGAAAAGAGGCAGTAAAGAATGAATGACTGCTTATGTAAAAATTAGGTCCATTCGACACAAAGTGATGGGGGCAGTAAGAAATCTCACAACATTGTACTTCATGGATTGAACACAAAGGCAGATGCTTAAGCTTCCATCATTTTGAGGTCTTGGGCCTTTCAGGTCTTGGAGTCTTAAGCACAGTTATTTCTAATGCTCTGCCCTTAAAATAATACTGTTCCCTCAAATTTTCTCCAGCTGCCTTCTTTTTGTTTCGCCTTTCCTTATCCACTAGATATATTTAAATTTTCCTTTGTTTGGAATCCACATTTTTTCACGCCCTAAAATTATAGCCTTTGCAATGTGCAATAACTGTAGAAAGTCCCTTCATTGAAAGAGCAGAACATGGTACAATTTTAGCATCATATAATTTCCTGCATAATTGTTAAATCATTTTCTTCCTTTTCTCCCTCCCCCTCTCTTTTCTTTTTTCATTTTTTTTTTTTTAATAAAGGAAAGAAAACTTCAAAGTGCATATCCAGAGAGAGAGAGAGACAGACAGAAAACTTCACTGCCACATAATAACGTGCTACACTGCGACTCACGTTTATTGGAACAACAATCTTGCATCAGTGACAAGATTTTCCCTTTATATTGCTCCGGTCGCTCAGCGTTGGATTCTGTACTCAAAGGCACTATTGGTTCACAAATGTAAACCTCCTCGTGTGTTTGTGACATCGCATCCCCAAATATCATATCACAAAATATTAAAACAAAACCGTTCATAACATTTTCCTGTGCACCATCTGGGCCTTGCAAGAAAGCTGACATTATCTGTCAAACTAAAGATAACCACATTTTCTCTCTTTTGTATCGTTAATGTTTGTCATCGCAAATTTCACTTTAATGCTCCAATTACGTTATGACATTCTTAGAAACTGAATGGCACTAATGACTTTCATTATTATTTACACACTTCCTTAATTATAAGGCTCTCCCTCTCATTCACAACATGTTCTCCCTCATAACGCTCGCTCCGATATAAAGCTAATGAATTTTAAACTTTCTATTACATAAAAGCCCATGATTAATTACCCAGCTTCCCAATCTCTTTATGATGCACAATACAGAGCTCTCCTGCAGTGATGCAGGAAAGGCGGGGGGAAGTGTGGAACTTTTATTCCCTCCTTGGTGAAAGCAAATAGAGAGATAAATAAAGTATCTTTCTCTTTAAAGTGGCATATGCAAATTTAATTGAAAACAAATATACATCAAACCATTCCTCAGGAGAAAGCTAAATATCTCTGCATCAGCTGCATGTAGTAAACAGGATAATAATGGCTATTCTTATCATCTTTAATTTTTCATGACAAGAATTTTTTAATATGGTTCAAGCAAATGAGAGGGTAGAAGTAAAAATACATGGTTTTTACATAAGATGTTTAGTGTGGTGTGCTGTATCACCAAGATCAACTATTTATGGGTGGGTTTAATTATTCAGAATACTGGACTCCTTCACTGATAAAAAAAGACAAGACAAAAAAGCCCAAGGTTGTACGAGCACCACACCAGTTGAAGGGCAATTGTGACAAATATAAATTACTGCATTTCAGACTGCCAAAGGTAATACAATAAACCAGAGCCTAGAAGACTTTGAAAGACATTGTGGGGGCACTGAACAGCCTAGCAATGAAATTCAGAGCTCACTAACTACTGATACAGGCTGCAATCTGCACAAGCTGTACATGTCTCAATGCCTATGCTGCCAACAGAAATTGGATTCCTGCAGCCAAAGGTAAATTTACTGACAGTCACAGGAGAAAGAATTGGTTAGTTAAAATGTGTGGCAACTTTTACCCTATTTTCTGGCTAGCAAATTTGACCTTAAGGTTGGGGGGAACCTGTACATACAAAAAATTTATTTTCTGTTTTTCCTAGCAAGTTCCCTTTTATGCCTCTCCCATATTCGTAAAACAGGAGTCAGTATCTATGCAAATATGCACAAGGAATATAGTCCCAAATGGGACAATAGCCCATAATATCATGAATGAATTGATGGATATCCAGCTATGAATGACATACTCATTTAAACCAAGCATAGAACACCTAGAATGATGAAGATTAATTTGTCAGAGACATTTACCTACTGCTGATCTGTTGAAGATGAGAAAATTTGCTTTGTTGTGAGGAAAGCCTTTTTCAAATTTGGTTTGTTTTCTTTGTAACACCGTATACTTTAAATGCCTAATCAATATCCAGTCTCATGGAAAACTCGGGAAGCATATAGCATTAAATAATTCCAGGGAGTTCAGTACAACACAACCATACAGTGTAGCTTCAGCATTGTGAAAACTCTCATGGATGGTAACTATACTTTGGTCTGGGTATTTGGAAGTCCTACACAGCAAATAACTTAAAATTTTCTCAGAGCCTGATCCAAGGTCATTAGAGTAAGCTATCTGATCATACTACTATCTTCATTTAAGCTCTCATTTCAGGGCTGCAACTCATCAGCAATTTGAATTATGAAACTCCCTAACATCAGAGAATGTTCTGCAGTTTAAAAACAAAACCGAAACTCAGATTAATCAAAACCCATTCTCTTTAATGTTGTTTTGCATGCTGTGTATGTTACAATGAGTTATTAGAAGTGCATTATGAAGCAAAAAGTATAAAACTGTTCTATTATTTCTTTAAATCCAAAGGTAGAAGCAGAGCTTTAGAGGGCAGGCAGGCTCTTGGCAGAAATTTAACGAGTAGCAGACGTGAAAGAAAGAGACACAGATGCAGAAAGAGAGTAGGTCTCAGAACAAAATTAGTTTTCTGATTCTAATAAAGTTACTTTGTTTTGCAATCAAAAAAAAAAACCCAACCATTCCAGCTTTAATCAACATGTGATTCAGGGATTCACCATTTTCCCTCAGATATTGTACAGCTGCTCTGTGTAAATAAAGCCCTCCTGAAGTCTGTTTTCTCATGATTCATCTGCTTTCTGAACTGCTATTGCAGTTCATCTTATTTTGCTGACTCTGGGGTCAAGAGCCCTGGACTAAGATATCTATAGGATATGTAATTTTATATTCAAAGCCTCCTGATATTTTGGGCGGAGAATGTGAGGCTGTCACGAAGAGCCATATTATAGTCCTCAGTCACCTTTACATGCCCATAAAGAAATTGCAGAAAGAACTCAAAAAATCTTTGAATGGCATAAGAGATGTCCTATATGCTCTTAAAAAATGGGACCTTAACTTCTTTTGTATTTGTCAGTGCAGATAATTTTCTCTAAATTTCAGTGATTAATGAACAGTAGCTGCTAATCTTGATGACTGTCGCCATGTAAAATAGTTTCTATTAGACACTGTCATAGTTTTCCAATGTTATCCAGGAATAATTGTGCTCTAAAGAGAAGAGTGTAGTCCTTGGACCCCTTCATGTACTGACTGTTAGTAATAACAGTTACACAAAAGAAATGAGACATCMCAGAGTAAGGCACAAACATCATAAAAGAGCTGAGCTAATCTTTATACAAAGATATTAAAACAATGTTCATAATAATGTCAGAATAGGTAAAATTAGTCACAATTGTGACTAATGGGACACCTAATTTTACCTATTAAGTGGCCCGAGGATTTGCAGTTACAATCTTATGATCCATTCTTAATACAGACCAGACTTATGATAAATTTACAGCCCACAGGATCAACCAATTAATATGACAGTTAAGATAAATACGTTCTAATGGCATATGGCATTATCCTTATGCTGTGTAGCTTTCAACAGTATTTTTGTTTATTGTAATATTTGTATCATGAAATTCTAGCTGTTTAAGCTAATTAAATGTGTTTATATCACCATGTTCCCCCAAAGATGAGTTAGACATAGGCCTTTCAGATTTCTTAAGAAGAAGGAAATACTTATTWAATAATTTGAAAGTGAGACAGGCAYGGTAAACAGAAATCTTCTTTCAAATCCATTACCGTGTTAGTTGGCACCCTGAGCCACTGCTTTCATGAGCATGTGAGGTATGAAGCCTTCTTCCCATTTGCCTTTTCTGCCTAAGTCAAGAGAGCCTCACGGCTTATAAAAGTGAGTGATGGAGAGGGGAAGTGCTTCAGAAGCATGGGGATAGGGCAGAGAGAAAGGCAAGATGCCACTATGAAAGCTAATTAGTGGTGATGAGAAGTAATCTGCTGAAGCTTATTCTTACAATTGATTTTGTTGTTGCACGCTACATGAGATCTCTCTCTATATGAGCCAAAAAAAATGTGCCGTGCACCACCCGAGAAAGCTGAGTGTGAGGCAACATCATCAGGCAGAAGCCAGGCCTTGACTTCAAATATCAGGGCTCTGATCCTGATTCTACCTTTTATTAAACTGATCCTTTTGAGAAATTCACCCCATTTCCTGGTGCCTTTGTTCTTCACAGCTGCCTCTTCTGATCTTTCTTCTGGCTATTGTAATTCTAGGGAAAGAACCATCCATCATCATGAACTTGTGTGGTGGCTGCCTGCAAAAATATAGCCTCCTACATCCCAGTCTGAAAACAATCTCATTGAAGACGGTGGGAGTTTTACATTGATCTTGGAAGCAATCTTGTTTGCCAATAATATCATCCATATGAATTCTTTTGAAATGTTTTGTATTGATTAACACCATTTTTAAAAGAACAAACAATAAATTATTCATTTTGATTTATAAAGTAGTTATAGTAAGTGTTTATCGCAGGGAGAGTATTTTCATACAAATCAAATTCAGATATACAAATCAGAATACTTAGAAAAATAAGCCAAAAAACCCCAACAAATCAGCTTTTCCCCCGATTATAACTGTAATGCCTTTTCAATAAACATAAACAAAACTGGGAAGCTCTTTCCTGAAATGCCTCAGAACAGAGATGAGCCCTGCAAGCCAGGAAAGCCAGTGAACACCATGAAAGACTTTTATGGAGAACATGTTGCTGTCAAGCTCCCCTGCACTGAAGGTGCAAGCACCTCTGACTGCTCATCATATGAGTATATTGAAAAAATGGGACTAAATCTGCAGGAGTAAAACTACAAAGCTCACCAATTTTTGATAGAACTGCATGTCACTTGAGGACCTAGATGAATTTGGTTCAGAACAAAGCAACACAGACCCAGTCATTTGGAAATACTGCAGACAAGGTCCTTAGGTCGTTATACTCTGCTATGGAGAATAGCACATTAGGGACATGAATTATGAAAAAAAAATAAAAATAGGTCCTGCAGTAAAATCTTAGCTGCACTTAGCCTAATCTCTCACTCTCACTGTTTATACAATACTTTGTACAGTGCACTGTATTTTCTGTGTACTGCCTTTCTCCTACCAGGAGCTGGCAGCTTTTAAGCTTGGCTGCAAGGATAGGGCAGGTACGCAGCGCTGCACACTTGATGATCACAGTTAAAAGTGATGTGCTGATTTCTGAAACAGCAGCGGGGAGTCATAGCACAGCCACCAGTAAGAGCATCACAAACTGCTAAATAGCAGAGATCTTTCCTTTTAATTGCAGTGCCTAGCAATTTTTTCTAGGGTGAGCATTTGTCCAGTTTTCCCTGTAGGCCTTTTGTCAGCTTCTGTGCACTGTTTGTTTTGCTGATGCTCCTCAGCACAAATGATGAGAGCTGGTAAAGTCATACATAGCTACACATCCATTTCAGAAAATGGGCAGAGTTCAAAGCAGACAGAGTTTCAATGCCAGTCTTCTCCAAGACTTTTAGTGAAAGCCTGTAAGGAAGGTAGCCAACAGCTGCTTCATGTCTAGAGCAAGATGCCATGCCAGGAGTGCAAGAAAAAATCAGATTTTCCAGTGATACAGGACTTCACTTGCAAAGCATGATGGTAGCACACCTTGTGGGTCCCCAAGATCCACGATCTATGCTATTTCCCTCTTCTCCATTACCCCTTACCTCTAAAAAGTAAACTATTTCMGACTTTCTTTGCCCTTCTATTGTTCCACGTTACTGTCCTGTGTCCCATGCACTCTCCTTTCTCATTTTTCTTCCCCTCTCTCCATATTCATGCCGGAGGGTATATCATGATGAGGTTCTCTAATCAATCGTCTGACTCATTGCCTTATGGCAGAATATTGCCATGGCTAATGACTAATATGACTGCAGGATTTCCAAATGTCATCTTTTAAGATCGTACAGACTGCCTATTAACTATTTTTTAGTCTTGCCAGGATTAGCTGTGTAGCAAAATAAAAGAGTATGATTTAGCACAGTAAACTCCTTTCTCAGCAGCTGATTTCTATTTATATGTATAGCCTAAATAAAACAGTATAGGACAAAGTATTTCTATACTGAGAATTGCTCCATGTGTGAGCAGCTTTTCCTATGATATTCCAAGTGTTTATTTGCACAGTGAGTGACCCAAAAACAGTAGCTGAAACTTCCTACTTTTTGAAAGATTGCAATTAATATTTACATTCTTGTTATGATTCATTATAAAAGAAGAAATATGTGAAACTTCCTACTTTTGGAAGATTGCAATTAATATTTACATTCTTGTTATGATTCATTATAAAAGAAGAAATATGTGAAACTTCCAAGACGAATAGTTAGATGCACTGTGTTTGTTGATTTTTATTTGTGCACGCAAAATACTTTTCCCTCCACACTACAATTTTGTGATGAGCTAAGTAAGGGCACAGCTCATTTTCTCTCTACAAATCATGTGTCCCTGAAAATGAAGCAATATTTGCCCTTTCAGTTAAATGCAATTATTCTGTGATAGCAAATTAGTTTTGTTTTAGATTGACATGAAAACAACACACAGATGTTTGATAAGGATTTTTCACATTGATAAGAATCATCACAGAAAGCAGTAAAAATGTAGGATATGCAAAGAGAATTGTAGATGATTTTAAAGTCTGACAAGATACAGAGGATGCCGTTGCTGCAATCCTAATGATGCCAGTCCAGTATTATTTACAGACACATACGTTAGTTCCATTATTCTTTTCATGCCATGCTTGTGGAACTAGAGACATTCTCACTCACTTGCCTTCTCCAAATTCCTGCACTGGCATGAACAAAGAACTAGCTAATCACAGGATTTTGTTACTTCCTCTGGGCAATCAACTATCACATTCCTGCAGTTTGACCATTCCTAAAAATACAATAGCATCGGACCAACTCTCTAACACAAAACTAATTTCAGCATCGAAAAATTTCCCAGATATCCATTTATAAATACTTACTGACACCTTCTTGATCAACTCATCTGGTCACCTTGCCACTGATGGTAAAATGACATCGATGTGAAAMAGCCTCAGAGATACTGTGAGAAGGGTGAAGTGCTGGGGAATGATAGTTCTTTGCTGGTGATTGTCAATGAATTAGCAAGAAGCATTATCTTGGGTATAAAAGAACAGAGCCCATAGCTAGAGAGGGAGATACAACATCAAATTGGGAAGTGTACTGTAAAGATTGGTGTTAGAAAATTAATGAATAACGTCACAAGACCTTAAACTAGCTATTCTCATTGAGACAGCTTGTTAGATCATCAGATTGCCTAGATGAGAAACCTGCTCCCATTACTTGCRTGTTTGTGGTGTCAAACCCAATTAGTGTTTCTCCAGATGAATTTTCATTCATTAGAGTTTGAGAGCCAAGTAGRAAAAAAACCGCAGTGGAACTGAATTTGTTTCCCCTTCACGAGCAGTTTTCTCCACGCGTAGGTGTCACAAATATGAGAAGCACACACCGAAATTGGCTCAGTGACTGTCACATCTCTGTCCCTTCCCCACAGCCCCACAAGCTTTGCATTCTCCAGCACCCAGCCTCCAGCACAGAAATAGTAAGGAGTTCCACCATATTAACCTGAAAAATCCAACACAGCAGGGAAATTCCACCTGTCTATTCAACCAGTGCTAATTTGCTGACAGCCCCCATCTCAGCCAAAACAGGMTATGTCCCACATCAGTCAGCCCATCTTTCTAATTCTGAATATGTGGTTTTTTATCCCCCCAAAGCTCAGTGTGCCAAGGTAAACCACTGCTGACTCCATCCTGACTCCATAAGTGGTTCCACTTTAGCATGTTCACATCAGGTTACCCTATCCTGCAGTACAATGAGAGTCACATCACTAYTATTTCCTCTAATCCCAGGATTTGGGAATTTTCTCTAACACCAGTAGAGTTTTGTCAGCAGAKGTGAAATCAATGCTCTGCTGAATTCATGCCACTGATTTCACCTGAGCCTAGTTTTTACAACTCGTCTTTAAATGAGGGTTATGCAACAGTAGCTAAGTTTTAAAATCGCTTATTTCCTGTTATGTACTATCTTAACCTCATGCAGTGCACCTAATACACACCTTAGAAAACTGATGAAATATTAAGACTATTCAGTTGTCTCAGTTTTTAAGAGTAAATGCTGCATTTGGGTTTTTTTTTCTTTCTTTTAATCAGCTGCAAAACTTTCCAGGTGTTGAATTTGTAGTGCCATTTTCAACATTCCTGAAGCATTATGAAGGTGAATCTGTGAATTTAAAGTAGTGATGATCAATAAGGTTTGAGAAATATTATAWTAAAACTTATATCTCAAGCCCATGATCCTGACAGAGCTGACACTTAGTACCTACTCAGTCATCATCATTTTTATCATTTTTCCTATTCTGTGAAAACACTACTGATCTTGTTTTGACTGTCAACTATACAAGCAAACTATTAAACTCCTCATTTAATAAGATAATCATTTTATAATGGGATTTAAAACTCTAGGTGCAATGCAGCCAACATCAAACACTAGCTTAAATCTCTTGCACTAGAATTCWTATTTGTCATCCAAAGGGGATAAAGGGGTTGTTTCACTTTTAAGGTATCTGCAGCTCATGATAGCAAAGGTTCTATATTCAGGAACATGCTTTAAATTAACTTGGGGTGCTGTTAAAGAAGCCTACTCCCTGCAGCTGAACTGAAATAAGGTTGCTTTCTTCCAGCTTTTTAACGGACAGATAATCTGAATGTTCAGTTTTGCATCTGTTACACAATTGCTTCTTTTATTCTGAGTCATTTGGTAACCTCCAAAAATAGTTCACTCTTCTTGAATTAGCTGCCCAGTGTTATAGATCATGTAGACAGAAAAGCCCATCTCTCGCTTCTGCACAGCCAATGTGCTACAGGGCTCCCGTATCGCCGAGTCGCTGCAGTGTATCTTAACTCTAACAGATGTTCCTGCTGGCCTYTCTCAGAGCCGGGAGGAAAAACAAAAGAAAGAGAAGCAATGGATCACAGGCCAAAACAATTGCTCAGTTCCAACAATAAGACACTGTGTCCATGGAGGTAGACTGGGAGAAAAAAAAAAAATTGTTTTTTTTTCAGATCAGTACCCAACAGCTAGAATGGGAGGTGATATCATTTTTGCAATAGAGGAACTGCTTTGCACACAAAACCCAGTTTCTGATGGACTCAGAAACTTTGAGCCCCAAGTGCCGCAGTGATGTCCTGCAAAGAGCAGTTCAGGAGTGGACAAATTACTTTATTTTCTTTTTCKGWAGTACCATCATATTATTTGGTAYACAGCAGTAGGTGTTCTTTCAGGAWTATTTGCTCAGGYGAATTASATRCTCTTTTGTTTTRCTTTTTAACTACATGATAGCTGTTGAGATAATTCATTTCCAATAAAAAATAGGCTCAACTGGCTGGTGAGACAAGAAACAGAGCTGAAAAATTAAGGAAGTCCAAATGAAAGTATGCTTTAAAATATAATTTAATCAAAGGCAAAAAAAAATCAATCATGCAATTAGAAAGGAGTTCCAGGTGAATGACAAGCTACTGTGTCAATCCAAGCTTTGCTGAGAAAACAAACCATTTGAGAACAAAAAAGAGCAGTGTGTTGGAATTTCATGCATACCCTATAAACACTCCATGCAATTAATGTATCAAATATTAAAAAAAAAAAAAATGTTGCTGCAACTTGTGGAAAATCCTAGCATTTTCCATGAAATTCTGCAGAAACAAAGAAACATACCTATCTCACATTCCCCTTTCTAATGTTCTAASAGGGTCACAATATTAATAAGATACAATACCATACATTTTCATTGAGAAGAAATAAGAGGTTATTTTCCTCATGCATCTCAGGCCTTCCTGGAAGTGTTGTTATTGTTTGATGTCATTTGCCACAAAAAAACTCCTCCCCCCCGTTCATTTTTGCAAGGGCTCTGCCATGAACTTTCCTCTCCTTTTTTTTCTATTCTTCTGTCCAAAGGGACTGTGAGATAGAAGGAAGCATACTCCATTCCTATCACTTAAACCAGGAGGTCCTTTTCTGCTGGGCTGCAAGAAAGGATGGCTTTATCCTGGAGTGAATTCACTGCTTGCCCCCGGGACAAAGCTCAGCTATGCGCTCCCTGAGAAATTCCTTCTCCCACTAGATAAAAGCCTACAAAAATAAGGTGTCTCCTGGGGTTTACTGTCCTAGGGTTGAGGGGTGGGATGATGGACTTTTTCTTCATTTTACTGCACTTAAAATTCTTTTAAAGGTGGGGCAATTTGTGAAATGTACACACATGTGTATGTAGAAGTCAGTGTAGCAGACCTGATCCTACCACTTTTGATCCTGAAGTGCACTGAAAAACATATTGAAATAACTCTTTATAAGCTCTTTTGTAGCACTAAACTTGAGATATTTTTCTTTATCTATACAAATGACCAAGATGCAAGTCTTTGAATTTTGCTAACAATACCCCACACAATTTTAATGTCATGGTGAAGAATATTCATTTTTTACTGTTAAAATCCCCATTTAAATTCCACCAGTGTTGGAATAGAGTCTCACCTGTTCGCCACTGTTCAGTGCTTTTTGTGCTTTTATGTCAACTCTGAGTCTTTTTATTTCTAAGGTAATCAATTTTCACTTCATATGAGAGCTTTCCTATGCTTTTATCCACTGGCATCATTATTTYCTGAAATACCCTCTAAACCCATAGAATCCTCTCTCAAATAAAGTGATCTACAGTTCTATACAGGTCACTCCAAGTGAAAATTTATTTATAAGTCACATAAAAAAATGACAACTCTTGTCTTTACTGTTCACAAGCAATGACTAATGACTCCTRTTTCATAGCATTGCTAATTAATATTTTTAGCCACAAATGCACCTTGCCGGTATAATAATAATAATAAACCTGCATGCTGAAATGCCTTTTACCATCTCACCACTATTGGTGCAAAAATCCTGTAAGGCCTCTCTAGTAAACAAGAGATATTTTTTGAAAGAATGCCAAGATTTCAAAATTCCATTTCAAAACAAGATTCTCAAATATTTCAAGGAAAAATAAAGGAGAGAAAGTGCGCACAAACCACACACACAAAAAAAAAAAAAGCTTGAATGGTCTCCCTGGGATCTTTACAGTCTCCCAGTGAGCAGTAGCTCACTCGTGGAGGATCATAGCCTGAATCTAGCAAAGCTCCCCTGATTTCCTCTCCCTTTCTCTTCTGTGATAAAGACTAACAGATGATCAAGATACAATTTTCTTTTTCAAGAACAGTTGTTTAACTCCTTTTGCAGACCTCCTACTATTTTATTATGGGGCATATATCATAATTTCAAAACAAACATTTGGAACAAATGTTTTCTTTGTCAACATAACCGTGATATACCTTAATATCAAAAATGACAAAGTCAATAATGCARCAAAATTTGAGTTTAACCTTTATACAAAACACAATTTTAAGTGAGAAAGTCAAAATGGCCTTTTCTTAAAACAGTTCGTTTTGAATAATTAGAAATCAGTAACATTCTTAACATGAAGACAATAATATTTCCTATAAATTCTGGCTGTATGCTCTGTTCTTCACTTTATAACTATTTCACATTACAGTTTTCTATATTTTTCTTTTTTTTGTTCCATTCTGTAAAGCAAAAGATGAAAGGAAAATGARCTCACAGCAAAGACTGAGCTCTAGTGAAGCAGTTGATTGTCTCTGGTGAGKGTTAGTAAGAAAAGTCTGTTAGCTTCCAATTGTTTTGTGAAAACTAATCATTGCTAAATGACACTTCGAAACCTTGTGTGTGCAGTCATGATGTATGTTTTAGGCAACCTTTATTTAAGGCTGCARGAACATGTGAAACAGTGTAGGAGAAAAACTTGGCATGGATCTGTRCTCATTGATTTGATCAATTTTATGATTTACTGTAGCACATTCTTCACCAAAGGCAGTTAGTAATAAAAGTAGCAACTCACTGGAGTGCTTACAGATATGTCTATAATGTTGACACCTCCTAAAAGGATGAGCAGAGCACCAGAATGAGAGCATTTCAAACAACCTCATTATTTTTCAGAAAAAGGAAGGCCTCTTGGTTTACTTCCTGATTTTCACTCTTTTTGGCACAGGAGCACATTGAAAGGCATGTAAATACATACATGTGTGAATGCATACCTGCAAACACAGGCACAAACACGAGTTAAAAKCTCCCCCTCTTTTTCTTGCATAATCGTGTCATTCCAGGCACCACACAAACCTCTGGCACCACAGCACATCACATCATACAGGAGTGATGTTATCTTTTCCATTCAGAAAGGAGCCCTGGTTCTGTGGATCCCTGAGCACAGTAAGCACWGAACCAGGATTCCTGTTCATGGCTGGTGGTTCCAACACACGGCTGTGCAATCCCTGAGATGTGAAACCCCCTGTACTAAGTGGTGCCAACAGGCAGGCAGCAGCCCCCCTAAACTCTCCATAAATCTCTGCTGACGCTGTCAGCCGGAGATCTTGTCATACATGTCACAAAATCTGGTCTTCTATCTCGTGCCTTAAACATCCTATTTCCTCTCTCAACAGAAAGTAAGCCWCAGGCTTATGTAGGGTAGCACACGCCWATGTATCAGACACAGAATGAGATTTAGGAGCATGAGTCATGCTGATGGGAAGTACTTCTGGGCCTGCTTTTTGATAGCCTCCTCTTTTATTATTTATCTTCTAAAGAAAACATTCGCCATTTGTGAAGCTTTGCAAGAGTTTTAGCTTTCATCATTCGTGAAATGTCCAACAYATCAGAAATGTTAAGGATAATGATGACAGGTTTTCATAGCTTTTAAATTAGCTGCTTTGTCTTTAAAAAATCTTTAGTCAAAAACATTTCCTGTACTTTCCAGAATTAAAATGTGTTCAGATTTCTGAATTAAARATATGCAATCTGATTTGAAACTTGGATTTTTTTCATGTGTCCAATGCAGCTAAAATATTTAGCCGTATGCATACATTTTCAGTTAAATACCAATGACTATTTTTTTTAAGAGTTGTGAAAAACTCGAAAATTTACTTCATACCCAAATCTGCCACAAAAAAACGGCAGAGCCAAGAATTGATAAGCTGGTGAGGTGTTCTATTTTTTAACTTTATAGTACACTTCTCAGGGATATTTCAGAGAGAAATTCAGAGAAAACCTCTCTGAAACTGCRCATCTCAGCTGGGTTTTTCCCCCTYCCATTTTGCTTCATGAGAGCAAGACAATATAAAGAAGCTATATTCAAGGATGCTGCTGAGTTATTGAACTGTCAGTTAACTTCTATAACACATAACCTTAGAAAATAAATCTATCAATATTTTGGCCTGCAGTAGTTGGTGTGTAAGGCTGAAGTACATCCAGCATTGTTCCATAATGACTGATTGATGATTTCTTTAACAACAAAACTGTAGACATCAATACACAGTTGGCCACAGAGACACACAAAGAATTGTCTTCCACAAAAAAAAAAATGCTGCCGTGTTCTTCAATTTCTGCTGTGGTCTGGTTTAAAAATTATATCAGATAAAGACTTAATTTAAAACAGAATTGGACACCTGTCCTAATAATCTCTATTACCTTACAGATAACTTATTAAAATGTGTAATCTCTGCGGATATCAGGATTTCTTTTCAGGTATTTTATTCACTTATTATGTCTACCATTTAGTTTTATTATTTACCTAAGTCTCCCTGGAAAATTAGC
>NW_026623532.1:17159-24735 GCF_030028575.1 Malurus melanocephalus
CTTGTTGTTACTGATATTTTCTTAGTCACAGCTTTTTTTCAGTTCATGCCAAATTCCTTTTATTTGCCTAAGTGGGCTTATTACAATGACCWGATGCTAAAACATCAACATCCTCAATTAGGAACATCTACAAAACTGGTTGTTTTTTCGGTTTTTTTTTTTGGTTGAAAATCACTATCCAGGCATAGTGAAAAACAAGCTTAGGGCTCAAAAGCACACAAGCACAGAAAGGGATGGATGCAAATAGAAGTGCTGAGATGGTAACTGCATAGAATGATAATCAAGTATTTCAAAGGTTCCATGGTACATTGCCATCACAGATATGCCTCTTCATCTATCCACAGCCTTTTCAGAAAATAGCTGTTGCATCTRGAAGAGATCTGTGAAGCAAGATACCAGGAAGAAGGGAGCAGTTGTGTGAGCCCAACTGTTATGAAGGTGCCACATGTCGGGAGGAGGCACTGGAAAGAGGAATCACAGCTCAGAGGGGCTGAGGGTGTCACCCATGGATGTGCAGTTGGGATACGATGGAGCAACACATGAAAGACACCAGCAATGAACAAAACCATGAAGATCTGCCTGAGGGAGGCTTCACTGAGAACCCTAAACTCCCTGTGCTGAAAGAGAAGCCCAAGGGTGTTTTGTGTCTGTGGAGGGAGGGGAAAGGACCAGGCAACTTTTCTTGGCATTCTCCATGCATTTGAAGTGAAGGAGGGACAGCTTGATTGCCAGACTCACAGAGAAGTGATTAACAACAGAAGGAGAGAGCAAGATGCACGTACACCTCAAAGTATTCTACAGCTTTTTTAATGCTAGGCATTTCTAATGTCATTTGCCAAAACACCCAGATTCTCCATTTGACAGTAAAAACATGTTTTTCACCTTTCTATTGTACCACATAAGTAAAATATTACTTTTCAGAAAATGACCTCTTTTTATTTATGTCTTTCTGTGGTGAAATGACACCTCCCACACACACATATACAGTCTCCTGTTATTTAGATMCAGCATGCCCTAAAATGTTAATTAATACTGCAAAACTGGTTCACCTCCCTGAGCAACTGAAAAGCATCTTAAGCTGTGATATGCTCTTTTTCTTACTTTCTTGTTCTTACTTTTAAGCATGTCTTTTCATTTGTGACTAACTTAAGCTTGCCACTCTATTGCATGTTCTTTCCAGTTACAATTAAGCCCCTAATTGATGGAAGTGTCCCTCAAAACACAGGAAAAATGAAGCAGAGGGAACATGGTATGGGACAGTAGTAATGTACAACTGCAGCATTTCATTTCCAGCTTACCAAGTATATCCATATATTTTTATATATATTTTTACTTCTTGTCATGGCCTCTTAATTTCCAGTGTAACTATTTTTTTTTTAAATTTACTCATTATGCACAATGACAATGAGAAATTGCASTTGCTACATGAATTATGTATGTGGGCTTCAAAACCCCAATGAAAAAGACAGAAGCAGCAAAAAATGTGCCTTGAGTGGTGATCTGAAGGTTACTTGATGTAGCTCACCAGTCTTGCCAAGAAAAGTAAGCCCCAAGGGAAAAGAGTATTGATACCAGTGGACAGGAAGCCTTAAAGATGCTCTGGAAGAGAACAGATTCCCTGAATGCTGTTCCAGCAGAAAAGAGGAGGGGAAAAAATCTTGCTACACATGAGTTTCACTGCCAAGTGTCAGAGGGCRTCCAAGAAAGTTAAAAATTATCTGAATTGTGACAAAATAGAGGGTGAAAGGTGATTTCACAGAAATTGTTGAACTAAACTGGCTCTGTGCATTGCAGAACACCATTGACTGCCTAAATTCAATCTGCAGTTTACAAGCAAGGCCTACAAAAACTGAGATAGATCAAATTGCTCGCTCTGCCTCACACTACTTTGGGATGCCAAAGCTGCCTTCTGTACAGGCAAGATTTTCCAGTGGCGTTCCTAAGTAGTGCCATGCAGAAAGCTAAGCTGGGGCTGATTTGAGAAGAGTGGGCCAACTCAAAAGGAGTGGGAATGAGCCAAATCTTATTGCCTGCTATTGACAAACTCTGTGGCTGTGAAGTCAGAGAAATGAGAGATCTTAGACTATCCTGAGGTTGTGATAAAGGCTCATTGCTAAAGGCCAGATTTTAAGGATATTTAAGAGAAAATCCAAATCCTATTACATCCTTTTTAACAGATTCCTGCTGTTAAAAAGCACTGCTTCCAATCACATGTGGAGTCTCTCATAGAAGTGCTGAAAGAATATATTCAAACCAGGCTTGGTTGTGAAAGTAAACCCCTGATGAGAAATGCTGGATCCTGTTATGATGGTAAACAATTCAGGTTAACTGCAATTATGACTTGGTGCCTAAATTACTCAGAGATTTCACTAGAATGGAAAAGTAACGGGTTTTTTTTTTTGTTTGTTTTCTTGTGTTTATTCACATTAATATCATTAAGATGCAAAAATATCTAGAAAGAAGTGTGCCTTGTAAACTGCTCACTTTAAACCTTTTGCATGCATTCATTCTCCCTCAGTTCCAAGATAAATGTGCACTACAGAGTTCAAGAAGCATCTGGATGTTGCTCTTTGTCATATGGTTTAGTTTTAGGTAGTCCTTCRAGGAAAAGGGAATTGAACTCACTGATGCTCATGGGTCCTTCCCAACTCGAGATAGTCTATGACCACAATGTGATTACAATGAACTTTGAAACATAATTAAAATGCAACTTTATTAATGAAAAATGGTACTATGGGCAATACCAGACCATCAGAGCAGAGCATGTAAGATACACCTTCTACACTACCAGATCTTATGTGAAGAAATAGTTTCTCAGAAGAGTTGCTAACTGAAAATAATTTTTAGAAGTACTTTTTTTATATGTACTCCTCGTGAAACCCTTTTTTCCCTTAAATGTTTTCAGTTGTCAAAAAAATTCATTGCAAAACCCTGGCTCTGCCTTTCTTTGGCTTGGCTTCTCAAACATTCTTCTTATGACCAAAGATGGCTTTCTGTGTCATGAGAAAAGACAGTTGTTGCGGGGGGAAAACCACCTAGAGGCAGCTTTGGCTTACCAGTGATACCCATACAGYTCCTGCTGTTTCTTGTTGACTGGTTTGTTTCCCCTGTTATCACTAGGCCCAGTGGCAGAAAATACTCAAGTGACTTTGTCTGGGAATTAAATCAAATTTATATCTCACTTGCAGGACAATATCCCTCAAGGCTCTTCCACTAAAAGGGACAGGGTGATATATCAACCCCTGCTTTGCTTGTCTCCCCAGATCATGAACAAACTTGAACTGCTACTAGCCTTTTTATTAAGTTCGGACACATTTCCACAAAATAAATTAGAGAGGATTCAGAAACTCCATGTAAAAACACAGAATAACTTTGTTTGCTGATTTATATTGTGTTTGAATTTACTGCTTGCTAGTAAAAAAAAAATCTCCTTTAGATTACTCAATAACTGGAGTAATCTGGACATATCTGGTTATAAGAACCCAACATTCTGAGTACCAATATGYTTTCTGTGGTTTAATAAAAGCAGAGGGCTCTTCAGAGTTCTAAGGGGCTAAACAAGATTTTGAGCTTATACTGGGAGAAAAGCTGTCATGCTTTCACCCCAGCCAGCAACCCGGTCCCACACAGTCACTCACTCCCCCACCCAGCCACCCACAGGATCAGGGAGAGACTCAGAAGTGCAAAAGCCAGAAAACTCATGTACTGAAATAAAGTTTAATAGGGAAAGAAAAAGCCGTGCCCACAAGCAAAGCAATACAAGGAATAAATTCAGTGTTTTCCTGGCCAGGCAAATGTTTAGCCATCAGGAGGAGAGCAGGGCCCCATCACACCTAACAGTGACTTGGGAAGGGAAACGCCATTCCCTCCAGACATCCCCCTCTTCTTCCTTCTTCCCCCACTTTCTATACTGAGCATGATGTCATGGCTGGAATGTCCCTTTGGTCACTTTGGGTCACCTGTCCTGGCTGTGTCTACTCCCAACCTCCCCTTCACCCCCAGCTTCCTGGCCAGCAGGAAGGAAAAGCAGAAAAGGCCTTGKCTCTGTGTGAGCCCTGCTCAGCAATTTATGAACCCCTCTGTGTTATCAACTCTGTGTTCAGCACAAATCCAAAACGCAGCCCCACACCAGCCACTGTGAAGAAACTTATTTCTACTTCAGCTTAAGCACTTCATAAATTTATGAATGCTTTCTGCTGCTCTCCAGCCAGTAMCAGACCCTCCAAGACTGTCTCCTTAACTCTGACTGGACACGGGGTAAGGGAGATCCTCCACTTTCTACATCTGCTCCATTTTATGCCTTTTATTTCACGTCGTGAACTTTTCTGCCTCCCCAAATACCACATGTTCCTTCTTGCTGCCCCACAAACTGAGCTCCAAAATCAAATGAAAAAACCCACTCCCTAGATAAATTACTTAACTATTTCTAATGAGTACGAGCTGATCAGCACATCCAAGTGATTAAATGCAAGCAGATATGGTTTTTTTTGCCAAAAGTGTGGGTCAGGAAAAGAAAAAGTCAGGGAAAGAAGGAGGCAGAGGTATCAGTCATAGCTCACAGTGCAGCATGATTATGCACTTTTATCATGGACAGCAAGACTACTTGTAATTAAAACACTTTATTACAAAACTGCCTCCAGCAGAGATGGAACAGGTTCTAGCCTTCGTGTTTAGAACAAAGGTAAATTTGTACTATTTCTCTTCCAAATATAACAGTAAATTTCATTTAGAAAAAATGAGTGATTCTGAGAAGAACCACATATTAAAAACTCTCCATGAAGAGTTATTAACAAATAACAAAATTTGTTATTAACAAATTCCCAATTAACAAAACCCAATAAACAAGACAAATTGTGGTCATTCTTATAAGAAAGCAAACTTKTTCTTATGGAAAACTTCTGCAATTACAGAAAATTCTGCATGATGACAGCCATGCGATAAACTTCAAAAACTCCACCTTAATGCTCACTTCAGTCTGATGGCTACTCCTAAACTTTCTTGACCTGTGCAATTGSAATTCACTCCCTTGATGAGATTGCATTAGCAAGGGGATTTTAAGCAYATGGTCACATATTCCTGCTTTGCAGATTTCTTGAGCCACACAGTACCAGGGATGGATGGTACCCAYGCCATGAGAAGCTGTTCAGTATTTTTATTTTTCATCAGTGCTAATGCTTTGGCTTTGCACTTTGTCCCTTGGTCTGAACATCTCAATTTACTTACAGACATTCTGGCACATATCAGTAAAGCATTCAAGCAGTTTTGGAAATACTACTTTTCCTTTTCAAAACATMTTTGGAGTTAAAAAGCCATACTAACTCCATTTTAAATTACAGGAATTGAGGCTCTGATTTGAAAAAAAAAAGTATAGGCTAAAGAGACATTCTACTTGCTTGGGGAGTTTAAATGCACCTAGCATTCAATGGTATAGTTTATGTCCAAAGCACATCTCTCACAGATTTCATTGGGTGCTGAGTGCTCAAACGCTCSCAGAGATCAGGCCCTCAAACTTCTGTTGAAATGAACCTTTCACTCACAGGCAGTGAAAGGAATGGTTCCTTCAGGCAGTTGAAGGAATGGTTTCAGGTGCAGCTGCAGTTGAATCTGACCATCTCCCTGCCTCTCTCCTCCCAGTTATTGCAGCTTACATGGAAGWTGCTACACCTTCAGCCAAGAGGGAGTAAGTGACCATGTGAGTATTACAGCTCCTGTTCAGTGCAAGGCAGAAAGGCTCTTTGCATCCATTACAGAAGCAACCAGTGGCACMGTACTGTGACTTCTACATGGTCAGTGACTGAATCTCTGTTAAGGGCACATTTAATGCACCATTTTGTGGAACTGTTCAAATRGGACTTATAAAAGCCCCACTGCCTTTCTCTGGTTTTAACATTGCATCAAAACAACATGGCAGGAGCAAGGTAAAAAAGCCTTCAGGAAAACATTTCAATATTATAATTTTCTRCCTCCATTGTCAGTTTCTCTGTATAATCCCTAGTTTCCCAACTGGTGAGGCAGGGTCTCTGTACTATACAGCATCCTTAGCTGCACACTTTCTATTTGTTGCTGTATCAGAACTGTTCTTTGCAATGAAAGAAGCATGAATCAAGAGGGAAAAATTTCAACATGCAGTGAAAGTCTATTTTGCAAAGAGTAAATTATTTATGTGCAGAGCAGGAAGAGGCTAATTAAAGTGACATAGGCAAAACTAATTCTGTCATTTCCTAGTGAAGGTCTAGTAGTTTACTATTGTTAAGGTGCAACAACACTAGGAGGGATTAAGCACATACTTTGCTGGGATGGGAGGAATTTCACAGAMGTTTCAAAGAGCAAAGCTTGTATCCAACGTCCTTGAAGAGCCTCTTCCGGTTCTGGAAATAGTGCAGTTGCATTGTTTCAAGAGTCATGCTTKGTTGAAAGCTCCAGTTGTGGCCTTSACYTCCTTCTCATCCAGTTGGACTCCTTGTTCCACGATCATTCTCTGTGCACTGCTAATCACAGGCTCCGAACAGAGACTTATTATAGATCCATWGCTCTTCCTTAGTATCCTAATGTTCATCAAATCCCAAGTGTAGTCAGCTTGTTCTGACACCCCTTAAGATACACAGACCAATATCATTTATGTAGTTATTCCTGGCTTTTTCCCATTTTCTCTAGATCTCTTTTTCAGCTTTGCCTGCAGATTCATTTCTTGTCATCCAGACTATCCCCCACTGTCTCTTCTTTTGTCACTGCTAGTGATCCAGAGAATCCCACTCAGCTCCCCTCACACCTTTAGCAGGATGGGGKCTGAAACCCACCTTCCTCATCATTGCCTGCAGAAGAACTCTAAGATAGAGGCCTGTGTATATCAAACTCATTTTCAACTGAGCAAAAACCAGAATGAATGGCTTTTGCTTTGTGARAGGGATCAAAGTAAATTGGTCAAACAAAATACCAACAGAAGTAAACACAGCTGTTTGCTTGTCAGTGACTTGACTGATCAACCATTTCAAAGAAATTAAGACCAACAGCAAATCTGTGCAGATAATTAAATATGTTATAGACAGGACCACATGTTAAAGTGCTGATAAAACACATGTATCATGTTCTTGAGAAAACTGTGACCTGTAAAAGGCCCTTATGAGAAATAAGGCACATATGATCTGTGCATCTCAGATAATTTCAGATATTAACATTGTGAGCCAAAACTTCTGTGCAGTATATTATGACATTAAAAAAAAAAAAAAAAAAAAAAAAAAAAATGGTTGCAAGGGGAAGAAAGTCAATAGTCCATTGGTATTTCCTAAACAGATCTACAGCACTGCCAAGACTGGCTGCTTAAACTCACTCTACAGCTTCAGCTTCAGACAACTACATTTTTTAGAGGACTGTGTTGGTTTTACTTGGCCCAGGTTTTGGAGGTGGGGGGGCCAAAAAGATGGCGCCTGTGAGAAGCTTCTGGAGGCTTCCACCATGTCCAGCAGAGCCAATYRCTGTTGGCTCTGAGGATGATGGACATGCCACTGACCAAACCTGGGCCAATTAAAGATAGTGGTTATGCCTCTGTGAAAACATATTTAAGAAGAAATCAAAACAA
>NW_026623532.1:24755-95346 GCF_030028575.1 Malurus melanocephalus
AAAAATATTGTGAAAACATGAGGAAAATTAGCTACTAGAATTAAAAGAAATCCCTTATGCACATGTCTGAGCAGTGGTTACAAAATATGTAATTTTAGTGGATGCTCAAGGGAAGAACAAAAATGCACATCTCCCAAACACAATGGCTATTTTCGAAGATGTTATTCAGGTCTTTGGGGAAATGAGGCTTTTCAGGAAAGTCTGTCAGAATRGTTCTTCTATTTGCTTGTCTTTAGTAAGGGAAAACCAGCCATAACTTTTGCCTAGCTTTGTTCTTAGAAAATACTACATGGCATTGAATGAAATTTCAATGGAATTTAGCCCACAGCGTACACTTTGGCTAGTTTCTATCAAGAGAATGKCAGAGGCTTTGGCAGATCTATAAATCTGAAAAAAAAAAAGATGTATAGATCTAAAACTGAAAAAAAAGAGAGGATTTATTTAGGTGCTATTGTTTTTTAAAGGGTAGTGTCTGGCTGTGCTACCTACTCCACCTACAGCAGYATCTGACGAGGTGCCAGTGGCCATGCATCAGCTTTCAACATCCTCTTCCTCATGGTGCAAGAAATGTTTTTTCCTGGAGTGATGTCGTGACCATTTCAGGCTGACGCTTTGAGGGCTGTACTAGATAAAGTGTTGCTTTAAATTTTGATTTCTGCTACCTTTTTCTGTTTKTTGTCAGATGAATATGATGCAAATATAAACATATTCATCCTTTATATTCCATGAATTTGTGTGTAGACAACAATCCAGTGCAGAGATGTATAAGTCTTTCTGCTAGACTTGCTTCCMTCCTGCCATATTCTTGATCTACCTCAAGCACTGTCTAAAGACATTTTTTTCAAAAAGAAGTGAAGTCCAAAGCCTCATATTCTGCAAACTTCTGGAATTTGCTGAATTAGAAAGTAATTGTCCCTTAATACTTAATATGATATTTGAAACTTAATAATCCAGCCTTGTTCTTCAGCCTTGAGGGTGCCTTTAATCTTAACAGAATGAAGAAACATCAKTAGTCCTTGTGGTCCATGATTGCACACTCCTGTCTCCACCCCTGGCTGGAAGGTGCTGCTGCTGTCAGTCTGCTGGGGTGGCATGCTGGGTCCAGTCCCACTAACTGGTTTTCTCTCCAGAATAGTTGCTGGAGCAAGACTTTCCCCTGTAGCTTTGCTGTCCGACTGAAGTACAGGACTGTAATCTAKGTTCATTTGAGAAGTCAGCCTGAACATTCAATATATTTGAAAATTTGGCTCACAGTGTATTAACACTGTAATGTGCTAAAACTGGATATTTACAGTGCTCCAAAAACCCTTGGTTTTGTTCCTGTTTGAAGCAACGATAGTAAAGCATACAAGATCTGTACATATTAATAAAYAACTATTGTAAAATAGCTGCTCAGACCTATCAGGAAACTCCATTTAACTTCAGAASCCATAACAATGCCAGGTTAGCACTTTACCTTGAATGGTGCAGTGATAGCATAAAACTTTCCTAACCAGTTATCTAGGGTCAGCCTTAATGGCACCATAAAGTTTTTTCAACACGAGGCAATTTTCGCTTCCTGAGGGCTTTGCAAGTTTGCTGTAAGTGCATTTATACATCTGAGKATCTAATGAAAATAAATTAGTAAGAAATACATACTTGTCCAAATGTAATACAAAGCCCTAAATTACTTACTAGTCTAATAAAACATTCTGAGCCCAAAGAAACATTTTAGAATATAGGAATGAAAGCATAAAATACCAGAATGTACTCCACAAATATGTATTTATATGTATAGATTATGTGTATGACCCCTTGATAAGTTTGAACTGACTTTTGCTCTTCCAGCCAGATTTAACTACATTGCCATGTAGAAAGGACAATGCTCAGCCCCTTAATGTTGATGCACTTACACTTGCAGAACGCGATCGATATTTCCATGTGTTTACAAGTAAATTTGTTAATTAGTTCCTAAATGAATATATAATTTGAAATGAATCCTTCAGTCATCTTAGCATCTCACAATTGCCTGTTGCCTTGTCCCAGGTGATTTTGAAAACATAACAATGGACAGACTTTGCATTTCCTACATAATGAATACTCAGATGCCTTCTGCTGTGTCTACCTGACGAGTATGAAACGTCATTTTCTTTCCATTACTCTCCATTTGTAAGAGTTTATTTTTCACCATGAGACTACTAAAAAGCACACTAACAGTAATTTCAGTCTCTCCAGATTGACACAAAAGGTAATGGTCATTTTGTGATGGGTATCTTTATAAAGGATAATGATAGCATGTTAGCTAAGGACAATCTGATTAAGATCAATGGCAGGAATATGCTATGGTGAAAACAGAMGCTTCTCTCAAGCTTACAGAGGGGAGAAAAACCCAAGCAAATAATGAAAAACCGGTCTCTGCAGGAAGATAGACATTTAGCTACATCTGAAAAAGATTTTTATATATTTTATTGTTAATTCTTAATCTTTGTTATAAAAATAAAACTGCTGATCAGAAGACTKTATGATTTTGTAGAAATTATGTACAAAGGCATCATTGCACCGTACTGCAGTCTAGTGTCCATGAATATAGGAATCTTTCATTTCCTCATCTATCCCTTTCAGCATATACTTAAAAGAACATGTCTCTTATCAAATGCACAGATGGTGCAATGAGTCTGTGACTAGAGTTCTGCTTTGATGCAATTGCTGGCAGTCACAATTTAAAAACCTACCATTGCATCAAGTGAACCTAAAATCTGTGAAAGCTCTTTTTCTCTCTAGAAAAGCATCCTTTGCTACCTGCACAAAGAAGAGATCTCAGTAGGAGGAGTGGTAGGCTTTCAATTTTGAGAAAATACACTGAGGACAAAATTAAATAATCCCTCTGTCAGTTGTCTCTGTAAACAAATGCACATTAAGAAGTTCATTATACCTTAATGGCTGAACACTGATGAGATGAGAATGTCACATGCAGTAAAAGAAAATGGGCACCTTTCCAATAGTGGGTTGCTGTTATTTCTGTTACCAGTAAAGGTATTTCAGCCACCACAGTTCTTACTGAAGATATGGCCTCATTTTAATCTCCATAATGCTGAGACATGGGGATGGAGAAAAACCAGGAACTATTATTATTATTATTATTATTATTATTATTATTATTATTATTATTATTACTACTACTACTACTACTACTATTATCATCTTGGTAATCTGGTGGTGGGAGATGTCTTTGTTTTTATACCGAGAACATTGGAGATGCTAACAAGGTGAAGCATGAAGGGTTTTCCAGATATTTGACTATTAGCTCTGTTGCTTTAGTAAAAAAGAAAAGTTAGCAGAAATTAAATTTTAAATTCCTCTTTTTCTCCCRCCACTGAAAGAAAAATTAATAAATTAAACACTAATTCCCATCACTCATAATTCAGAAAAAAAAGGAAGGTTTAGAGGAACAGAAGTAGAGTTACAAGCTTACATGAACAGCTAGGACTCAGGGGCTTTCCAGCTGACATATAATCCACCTAAATACCCTCAAATACTAAATGGCTTCAGAGGAGTCAGGCTTGAGCAGAGGGCTCACAGCATTTAAGCCACAAAGCCATCTCTGGGACCACATGTCCACTTGATGCTCTCCAGCACACTGCAAATTCCATCAAATGAAGCTTCCAACTAGAATTTCTGAGGTTGGATTCAGATAACTCAGAGAGGCCAAGTTCACCATTCTGTGGATGCTCTTTGCTGCTCTAATCCCTTCAAACCAATCTGAGCTAATTTTCAATTTCATGGGTCCAATTGGCTCATGAAGCTGAGCTTTAGGAAAGTCTGTGAAGTTGAAAATTGCTATTCTGCTGAATGCTTGCAAGTATAATGATATATGTATATTCCTTCCTTTCTGCTGAGAGATGTTACTCACACATATTCTTTGCATATCAGCCAATCTGTAAACCAATAAACAATGAATTTTTTCTTCCAAGGAATTCATGCTTCTGGATTTTTTTTTTAATTTTCTATTTTATATTTAGATTTAAGTCCAACATTAAGTTCCCCAATAAATAGAAGCCAACATTCAGCAAGCATAAAATCAAATATGAGGCTGAAAAGAAAACAATATAATTAATTTTTTATTGCCTATTTGTATCTCTCTATCCCTCTGTTATTCCATCAGTAACTTTTTCTTATCAGTTGATAAGTCCCCAAATAAAAGTTTAGTTCTTCTCTTATTCATATAAAAGCCCACYGACTGGCAATGATATTTCTCTCTGTTTAGCATTTAGATAGTGCTATAAACATTCTGTTATATACGACATTAACAAATTTAAAATAGTTTCTTTTCAAACTGAAGGCCAAACTTCTCTTTCAGTGTACTTGTGAGACCAGTTGATAAAGTGGATTGCCTGCAAGCCGCCTAGTGATACTCTCTTTTTTCTCTTTACTCCCCACAGAATGGAGAAGTTCCTCCTGGCCACTGGAAAAAGCTCTCAGGAGGACTTTTAGGGTCCTACAAATTTTATAGACAAGGGCAGGTAGGCAGATCCCAAGACACTGCTTTCATTGAGGAGAATACTAAAAAGTTGTCTCTTGACAGTTCTTTTGGGTCATGGCAYCTAAGCTGTGTGTGCGAGCTCTCAGCTAGCCCCAAACACATCTTCCTTCTGTGTTGGGAGCACCAGGGAGGACAGACACTTTGGGAACGGGGCAAGCAAACAGAGGATCGAAGAAATCCAGAGCAAAGCCATTCTGCTCTTCAGGGACTAAGGAATTTGCTATAATAATAAATACTTAGGTTCAATCTATTTTTGGGTTAGTACTGCTGTTGGAAAGCAATTAGTCTGTGTTTTTCCAAGGGTGGGATTGCTGTAGTTTAACCCTGATCTGTTCCCCAAGCACTTCTGCCCTTTCCCTCATGCTGTCCCACCACATCTGCAGTCACCAACCATGGGGCTCAGCACTGGGATTAGACCCCCTGGACCTCTGTCATGAGCAGCCTTCACCCCTCCTGGGCTTTCTCTTTGCAGATCCTTTAGGCTGACACTTTAGAAGTGTCCCAGGCATTTTCTACACCTCACATTGCTCACAGCCAGTCCCCAGACACCATCAGGGTCTCAGGGTTTCTCAGGCTGATCTTCCCATGATTATAGGTCAAAGAAGTATGGATCATAGGTTTAACAAATGATCCCTCAGTCACATTGCAGTCCCAAAGCCACCAGGTACAGACAACTGGAAAATACACARCCTGTCTTCAGGTACACATTGGCCTCACTTCTGTGCCTCTCACTGCCTTGTCACAGCCCAGGCAAGCCTGCACTGCTGATCCAGCCATCACAGAGTCAGCCTAGTCTTCAAACTACCAGTTTTTGACACAATACCTTCTACAAGCATGCCAGGATTTCTTTATTATTTATTATGTGACATTCTTACTTTAATTTTAAAATTAGTTTGCCTGCGGATAGGCAATACACACTTCAGTGCTAACAATTTGGATCTATTTATGTTCATATTTATTGGAGATTAACTTATCCTGCAAAACAAACTTSCCTACTTTTTGTTTTTCTTGACAGCTCCCCAGCTAAGTATTCTGGGAACCAGGTCAGTGTACAATTCATGAGCTAGGATACAACAACTCAAATTCGGTCAAAACTCAGAAGCTTAAAATTTAGTTGCAAGTAAATAGCTTTCAAAATCAGTCCTCTTACAAGCAAAGCAAAAAAAAAAAAAGCAAATTTTTTTAAAGGAAATAAAAGCCCAACTAACAAAGACAACTGAGAGAAGTAAATTAATTTGTAATACTCTTCTTGAATTTCAAAGGGAATCCTTTCCAAATTAGGTCAGAACAGGASAGAAGGCCAATATCTTGTGATACTTCTAATATTTTTAGTGGATCTTTATGACTTTGGCTATTTTAATTGCTTTTGAAAAGCATCTTTTCACTCTGACACTGAAGTAGTTAAAACTTGAAGGGAAGCCAATAACTCTGACACCAGCTTATCAYAGGGATATCTCTCATATAACACTGTCAATATTATTATTTTATRCAAACTGTCATAGAAGTGGAAGAAGAAGTTCATATGAGAGAAGAATATGAGTTGAAATATTAAATTAACTTCAGTAGTTGTAAAAGGTTTGAATAAAAGAATGCTGAGGGGAATCTTCCATGTCCTGATAGGAAAATCAAACTTCCTAAGAGGCAAATACAGCTTCTCTATAGTCATMATCTATAGCAGCTTTACACCCACTCCCAGTGGATTATTGTTTATTTTAAGTTTACATACAATTTTCAGACAAGCAGAGCAGAACCAGTCAAYACTCAGGCTCTTTTGTTAGTGAGAAATTCTCAGTGTCTTTGTTTCAGTCTTCATAAGAAAAATAGTCTTTGTGTTAAAAAAAAAATTCTAGAGAACAGAAGCTTGACTTTTGCAATTTCATTTTTGAAATTCTGAATTTGTTACCAGTTCCCATGRGTTTATTAAAAAATCAATTCTAATTATTACTGTGTTGTAATATTACCGTGTGAGTGATAATAGAACTTTTTTCTATTTTTGTATCTTTAAAGCCAGTCACTACTTAGTGTTAATCATAATACTTCATGTTCATTTTCTGTTTCAAAATGTTTTCTGTCTGTATAGTAATGAAACATGTTCATGTAAGACAAGGCAACCAACGTGGAGCTGCAAATGTCTGAAATTCTGAGACAGGACTTAACCACGCCATCAGGCCTGGACATACCATCMAGAAAAACTATCACAATATAATAAAGAACAATAACACTGTAAAATGGTATTTGAAATAGCAGTATTAGGATGGATAGAGTTCACARAAAAATCAGAGAGTGTGGTATTAATCTACAAATTGCTATAGTGGCTGCTATCCATGTATTTTCAAGAGATGTTACTGATCATGGATATGGATCTACTGTCCACACCWCAGCCATTTTCCTGTGGCAACCCCAAGTTTGCTGCTTGTAAGAAGAGACTTCAGGGACAATACTTTGGAGTCAGGATGGGCAAGCCTTCCTGTATGAGCAGCTTGTAGGAGCAGAGTGGGTTCCAGCTCTGTGCTGGGACTGCCATGGACTTGGCTGTGCAGCCAGGCAAAATCCAAGCATASCAAAGAGTGATAAGTGCCACTGGAATCTTCCTGCATTTCACTGGGCTGCTGCTTTGTGCCTGTTTCAGCGTGGTTTGACAATTTTTCCTCTGTGACAATCCTCTCCTTGCAACTTARAGGCATGCTGTTCTCTCATAATTCACTGCTGATGGTGGGAACTTGAGGCRCTCCCCTCGTAAACCACCCAGTCACAGCAATTCATTAACAGCTGACCAGATCACCTCTTCCTGTGCTCCACCTCTAAAGCATAAACTCTCCTGATGGATTTTATTATATGCTGTAAACTTGACCAATTTTCATTTTTCCCCTGTGCTYGGTGTTCTGCAGCATTTCACCTTTCTGGGGCAGGAGGAGAATGGGGAGGGCAGTCTAATGTGGTTTGATTTAAATTATTACCCTGGTGCACACTTTCTTTGAGATGCTATTTTCCCTGCCTGTTCTAACTGCTGAGCACAATCACTAGAGCTCAATTATTAAAGAGATTCTAAAAATAGTGCYATGCAAAGCTGTCTACAAAGAAAAATCATTCAAACACAGAAAGAGACATATCCTGGACAGGGAGCTTTCATTGTTATTAGCATCTTAATTATTTCTCTTTTTATTTTTTTTTTTTCTTTTTCTTTTTTGCTGTCTTCCCTCTTCCTTTCCATCCTTTCCTTCAGCAGCAATAAGGAAGAGGGACTTTCAGGACATTCTCTCAGCTACCCTAGAAAACTGCATTAGCTCATGCACACATTGGCACACAAGAAAACATTTCCTTTTTTGTAAATGCCAACATTCACTAACTTTCCTTTCAAGCAGATCATGAACTTGTGTTCATGGGAATATAACCAAAATAAAATAAATAAATAAATGTGAGCCCTAGTATTTCTAGCTGTGAGTCTTTTCGTGCACTATTCAGCGGAGTTGAAAACAAGGGCATGGTTAACCATCTGGAAGCCTCAGAACTAACGTTTCCCTGCCAGCAATTTTCACAAGTCTGTGATTCACTTGATGATTCCTGTTTGGGAAAGTGTTTAAGGCTATGGTTAAATCTCTAATTAGGCACAGGTATGTGCTCCCCTCGAGGAAGGTCTCTCTTATTTTGAATCACTGGTTAGGAGGGGAGTTAGGAGGAAAGGTCACTAGGATATCTGAGTAGATTCAGCATATAGTCAGTTTGGGCATCTTAAATCCTGACCACTCTTTCTAAAATATATCTTTAAGGATAAACAAGGAAATGAAAGCTGATGCAAGATAGCAATATGCTAACCTTCTTCCTTAAGCTTCCCAAATTTCAAAACAAACAATAGCAATTACATCTAGATCCAGAGCTGCAGCATGGGGGAAAGACACAAGAGGAGGGAGAGATAGGAGGAGGAAAGCTAAAGCCTTTTTGTCTTTTTGACCCCACTGCAAAGCCCGGATGAATACACATGTGCATGTGTGTCCCTTGCTCCAAGGCAGGGGTCACGTCTCTGTTTCTGCCAGCCCCAGCAGGAGCCTTTTAAGCAGGAGACTGGTGGGATCACACCAATTTCACCTGGCTACAGGCATCTCTGTTTGGAASGAAAATAGCTTCCTCCCCCTCCCCTCCTACATCAGTTCCACATCCATTAACATTCAGACTAAATCTGCAGTCACAACCCCTCGATCAGGCTGTGCTTTGCAGCAGCGGCTCTGCCACCAAAGCTGTGAGGACTGCAAAAGTGTCGAGGGACTTAGCCTGAAAATTAAAACCGGGGGCTATCAGCTTAGAGGTTGCACAGTGCATGCAGGACATAACAGCAAGGAACGAATATAAAACTTGTACTACTGACAGCTCTGAACCATTTTACTCTGCTTTTCACAGTGAGCTTAGGTGACCATACACCTCTTTCACATGGCCTGTCATACACAAGAAAGGTGTTAACTGCTAATGCCAGCACTGAGAAGCTGTTCAGGAATTTTTCTGTCAGCTTTAATGGCACAGCAGCCTATTTAAGGAGAATACAATCCTGGAGACTGTGTCTCTTGATGCCTCTAAAGAACACACAAACTGATGAATGGTCATACACATCTTGTAGGAAATTATTGTCCATGGTCATTCTGAGCTAGAYACTTACAACTGAATGCATGCATCTCCAAAGCAAAATACAGAAAAATACAAGCTCGTTGAAAGTAGCTCAGGCATCATCCCTGGGTCTTTACCAGGTTTTAATACTGATTTCAGCTATCCAGACTAAGATAAAACCACATGAAGAACAACCATTTACTAGAAMAAAATATATTTCACAGTCAAACTGGCCATTTGGGATATACAGCTTGCTGACATGAAGAATATCTGAGTTCCGCACATAACTAAATTTTAGAAATAAAAAGAACGGCTGAATTTTTTTTTCCTATGGGCAATGATAGGAGTTATTTTTATCTAAATATTGCACAATGATGCCCAACCCCTCAGTTAATAGAAATGACTGCTAATATGAAGAGAAGGTGGTAGTAAAGTCAGTTTCTATATAGCTTATGTGCTTTAAGTTCAGCAGGTGACTTACACCAGAGAAGATGCAAAGCATTGAACCTTAAAGCACAAGAACTTAAATTTACATTCTCTGAAGAGCATCTGAAACAACTTGTACAATATAGGCACAAGCACAAATATGACATGAACAGAGTCTCCCTGTCAGGTTGACTGTGTCTTCAAACCWAATAAAAATATTTCACTCCATTATTCCACCTTGAAGTGGGGAAAAAATATGCAAAAGAGGATTACAAACAATTGAAAATGTAACATCTGTGAAGCACTGCTGATTAATAAAAATAATAAAAGTCAGAAATAAACTACAGCATCCTTTGTTGATTATAGATCGCTCTCTTTAATTAAAACACCATAACTAATTATTGGCACCTCCATTAAAAAGGCAGAGTTTGCCAGAGGTACAATAAATAGTAATAATTCCCTTCTACTGAGCTTTTCATCCATCTGATCCACATAAAAATGGAAACAAGCATTGGGAGTGCCATTTGGTACTTGCTGCAGAGAGAGGGAGCTGATTTGACCGAGACTGTGAGGAGAGCTGGTGGCACAGTGGGGAGGGGGCAAAGGCAGGCAGGGCAGGCAAGGAGGGGAGGAGACACTGGTGCTGGTTGATACACAGAGACAAACACATTTTCAGCCTTAATGCCTTCAGTGACATCAGGGCAAAGGAAAATGCTYCACAAAGAGGGAGTGTGGTGGATAGCATGACGTGCAGCAGCCACCAAGAGTCTGCCCCAAGCACCTGCTGCCGACCTCCTCGGAGACGCTGAAGCTCCCTGGCACTTGAAAGGTTCAGGGTGGGCAGCAGCAGAACTGAGTTTATCCCCCRTGTTTTGATAGATCACACATCATGTAAAACCACCAGCTTCCCTCTCCTTGCCTGCCATTCCAGACCGGCCATTAAGCGCCGAATGAACGAGGAGCCACTAATCTGCAGTACTTTTCACATGCCATAAKTTAGTATGATCTGTTGAAATTGGCCTTCTTTGACAGCCTCATTTACTGCAGAGCTGTAATGCCTTTCAAATATTTATTGTGAGTGATGGAGCYATGCAGGAGCATCAGCCTTTACTGATTTTATTATTGCACTGCCAGAGGAACACAGATGTATCCTTCAGGTTTTATGAAACTCACAACGTTCTTCAAAGTTTAAGGATGAAAAACCTAAACCAGCAGCACACCACCTGGGCACTTAATASGTGATCAATCCCATTTCTCATACTTTCTTTGGAGACTAAGCTTGAAAATAAGAAAACAAACCTGGAATCACTCTCAGAGGGAAAAGCTGTCCTCATAAACGTACACGCRCAACATGGAGCTTGATGTTCTGCCCCTGTCCCTGCCCACAACTCACCCCCAAATTCCCAGTGGTGGCCAGGTTGTTTTTTTTGGAGGGCATTTTATACCTTTTGTTTTTCTTTTTTTTTACAATGGTCATTAATTCTAAAAGAAAATTAGCTACGAAAGTGGACATCTTTTATTTTTCAACTGATACTGTTTTTTGAGAGCTGCTGCAGGTTGCCCTGGGGAAGGTGGAGCATGAGGAGCCAAATGTGAGGTTTGTTGCCTGCACCTGGAAACAGTTTAGCAGCAGAGAGCTGGATTCTTGCTCTGCTCAAGTGTGATACACCTGCGTGGGACCCCTGATGGAGGAGCAGAAGAACCGTGCCAGTGAGAAACTTCAGGCTGCTGGGAGTCGCACTTCACCTGCCAAACTTTTGAGAGAGTTGTGCCTGCTCTCCAGGCAGTGCGGAGGTGGGAGCATACCTCCCTCCAAACCTGCCCTCCCTGCACTCCGCTGCGGTTCACAAGATGCTCTATACGGTCTGAGTAAAGCTGCTTTACTCATTTATTAAACTATACAGAAAAAGACACCCCAGAAATATATATATATATATATATATATATATATAGATAGATATAGATATATATATATATATTTAATAGCTCAGCTTTCACTTTACAGACTTACATCCCATTCCTACAATATGGTTAGCAGGGGAATTTAAAATTGTAGGTTCACCGGGTAAGGGAGAACAACTCCCCTCCCCAAAAGCAAACTGACAAAAACACACCTCAAACTTGTCACTGTTAGCTAATGGCTGTGGTATTTTAGGCTGAATGAACTTTATTGGCTGCTCATGCATGCAATGCCATTGAAGATACCTGAAAACAATGAGGGCACAGGGGGCATTTTAGGCAAAAAAGTAACCATAGCCTCAATGCTTTGAATATGTAATATAACACGGCTGACAACACGGCTGGTCTTTGTCAAACCAGGGAATGAAAGGTTTCTATAGAGACCTTGGAATAAATTCATCCCGGCTGCAACACCAGGGATGAATTATATCCAGATTTTGCACATTTTTGGTAAACTGGAAATCCAAACTCTCTGCTTACATTTAACACAATATGCATGTTCACAGTTTCCTAGGCTGTTTATTTTAAAAGTTWAAAAAAAAAAGCGTACAGACACCTTAAAGTGTGAATTTTCCTCTCATTCACCCTCTCCTTTTCTTTTTCAATAGATAACATCTAGTTTAAAATATCCAGTCCAAAATTATAATCAGCAAATACAATTAAAGTCTGACTCAGACAGGCTTGTGCCAAATGGCAAGCTGCCCCATAAAAAGGTACTTTTGGTCTCATTCTGTTTATCTCCCACTCCCTTGAAGTATTTGGTATTACAGAGCAGAGAGATTTTGGGACAGTTGGGTAGCATGCTGGGAAAAAAGGAGCAAAAGAACCATTTAATTTTCTTGGCATATCCTAGCTACAAACAGGTTTCCTACAATAGAAGAAAAAATTAGCAAATTTAGAAGAAAAGGGATGGCTAAAGTCTTACATAACCGACTATGTCTGAAAAAAACTCCAAACTAATATAAAAGCATCATCTGAAACAACAAATGTGAGGGAAATTTAWGACAAAAAATGATTTCCTGATGTTGATACTTATCATGTCACTCAGAGCAACTYGCTTTCTGGTGATATTTTACTGCAATATTCCAAGCTATGGAAAAACTGATGTTTCATTATAATGATGATTACTGTTTCTTTTCTTTATAGCACTACACCTGCCAGCTGAGTGCTGGGCAAATTCAGGTTAGGACTCTAAGCTTATAAAACAAAATAAACTTTTTACCAGCAGATCTTTTTCCATGAAGTAGAGACAACTTTGCACCTTCTGGCCATGGGCATGTGGGTGGTCTCACCACTGATGAGCTTCCTCCAGGCTCCAGAGATCACTAATGAACTTCAGTGGCTGTTGCTTGGTCTGACAGGAATGGGCTGAATTGCAGGGTTAGAGGTTACTAGAGTGCCACTTGCCTTAGGGAAATGGGGTTTGTCACCATGGGGTCATCTGATCATCTTTTATACCGTAGCCAGAATTCCTTAATGTGGGACTTTTTCCCCATGCATGTTCTCACTCATGCCCTCTTGAGTCGGGACAAATGATGGGGACTGCTATAAATCTTCAGTTGCTTTTGCCACAATATCCTTTGCTGCTCTGGAAACCATGGCTTTTTCAGGCATCCAGCCTCCTGCTGCAGCAGGGACTGTTGCCTTTAACCATGGAGCTTCAGTGGCTGTGGTGACATCTCATGGCCACAGTCCTGAGGCTTTAGAGCAGGGCTCCAAGCACCACATTCACTACAGTCTCATAAGCCAAATGGCTCTTTTTCAAACCATGTGTTTATCAATGCCTAGAAACATCCCTGTTAGGCTGAGAAGGATCCCAACAGTTGGCCTCTTTCCTTCTCTGTCAGAGAGATTTTGGGTTTTACACTGAGTTCAGTCCTATTTCTACCCAGCAGTGAAAGAACTCTTTCCCTTCAACTGTGATAATCTCTAAATAATCCAAATTACCCTGTGGTTTTATCATCTGTCTGCACATGCCCATTTGCCTCCAAGGAATTCTCTTGACCATTACGAATGCCTGGTAGCACAGCCTCTTCCACATTGCCCAGAGCTTCTCCAGGCAGTGTTTGGTTTGCTCAGCAGTCACGCTTCCCTCTTCCCTTGGGATTGCACYTGCAGCCCAAAACACTTTACCCCATAATCAAGTACAGCATGACTCGGGTCAGCATCTCTCAAATCTCAGGGAGAAGAGGCTTTTGGAGGTTTCCAAACTGSAGGTTACACTGTGTCCAAATGGTTTCCCAGACTCTTCTTCAAACTCTGAGATTCTTTTACCAAGATCCACATATGCTCTCCTCACTTCCCAACTGTAAATGCATTTTTTGGGAATCTGTCATGTTCYTAACACTTTTCCAGTCTCCAGACTAGCAGATGCCCATGATCACAGATTAATGAAAGAGGAGCTGAGACCTGGAGGCTGGAAGGTAGTTCTTGGATTTGATTTTATGTGCTTTGTAACTAATCATGAAAATATGTGACAARGATGCTGGAAAAACACATTTTTCCTTGCATAGCATATGTTACTTAGATAAAATAAATAGATAACCCCCATGTCGCTGCATACCAACAACTCACATTATATGAACGTGACACAGGGAGCCAAATGWTTAAAGCTAATATGCCAGTAAAGAACATCAATCTGAGCTGAAGGGAAGCTGCTGGCTGGATGATAAAACCAGGCACAACCCTTTTCTTCAAACTCAGTGTAGCCCTCAAGTGTTGCAGTGAAATCTTTGCCTTCACATTATGAAATCCTGAGCCTGGGTGGGCAGGGGTGGGGGGAAGGGAGCGGGAGGAACCGCAGTGCCTTGGAGTACTGCTAAAGACATTAAAGGGCCATCAGCAGCTCACCAGCAGAACCCTGCATTTATTACAGCATAGCAAATTTTCAGAGATGAGCTCCTTTCATTTAGGTCTGCAGCTGCTTCTGACATCTCCCAGCTGAAAAGGGCTGAGCATTCTCACAATATTAAAAACTTAGCTTCTTTTCCTCTCAAAACTGTAGTGAGGAAGAGCAATAAAAAAAAATAAAATAAAATAAATAGCCTGCTGTATCCTGCCTGTTTACTCTCAGGCACAGGAGGACTGTATCAAATTTAACACTGAAGAACTGGAGCCAAAAGCCCTGTTTTTAGAATGTGTGCACTAGATGAGTGTATGTAAGCCGTATAAAATTGAATGTGTGASTCTGATCTTTACGGTAATGCTGTGAGTCATCTGCTAATGGTCAGTCTCCCCCGGCTGGAACTCATTATGGGGTGAGACTCATTATAAATAATTCCTTTTATTAGAAGAATTTAAATTCCCACTGCTTGTTCCAGGTGCCTAAACAGCCAGGGTCTAATTAACTAATGATGCTGACCAAACTGCAAATACAATTTRTTTACCAGATGAGAATACCACACATATATGCAATATTMTCTGGCAGCAAACTGGGCAGTATAYATACACAAGATCATAGCTTTAAAAGCTTATTCTCCTTAGGGACAGGTCAGAGATGTCAAGGGCACCTCATTTGTCGTGTAGCCAGTGGGAAAATGAGATGGCACTGTGTACTCTAAGTGCACACAAAGTATGTGTTAATGGATCAAAAGATGAYTCTTGCCTCTGATTCATGTCACTCTGCTTTCACCTGTTTGGTTGTTTTTGGGTTTACTGTTTGGCTTTTTGTGCGCCATGTTTACCAACACTTGTTGCTTTACAGTGTTAATGCCACAGAAAGATGAAACTGAGGAAAACAACAACACTTTATCACACAGAAACATTAATATCTCTCGACTGGAAACAAATTGCCCAAGGGTTCTGCCTGATGCCTCCAAGTTGAATGAAACTAGGCAAGGCATGTGTCTAAATAAGTGTTTGATGCTGGATTATATGGTCTAACATAACAATGCCATGCAAATTAAAATAGAAGAGTSTGCTTTATTTWWAAAAAAAAAAATCCTTCAAAAGCATGGTATCTAGACACCTATAAAAAAGATGAAGCCAAGTGAAAAACACTTTCAACCAGAATTTGAAAAARAAACCCTGTGATCTACAAGCAATGTTAAGATGTGCTAGTCAAMATTGAGTAGCAGCTGCTCTTAAGGTTTAAAAAAAGAATCAATTAAAATAAGTATTCCAGCTATTGCAAAAAGGACCAAATGAAAGATGAAAACCAGCACTGTGTGCTGTTGACATACCAGAGGAAAATACAGAAAAYAAATTCAGAACTGAAAAGCCATTAAAATAGGACATTAAGTGAATTTTTAGAATTCTGTGCCTTGAGAAAGTCAAGAGCATTTTAGCTCCCAGTTCAGAATGAAAACAACACTTCAGCTTTTTTCTCTAAAATAAATGTAGAACTTTSCCCCTCCCCCCAAATCTGGTATCTGTGTAAACAAAAGTGAAAGGACTAGAATGAATCTCAAGAAACAAATTGCTGTCTTCTCTTTTAGACCTAGTGGAGGCAGAAGGGGAAAACCCAAAAGGTTATGGCCCCTRCTCCATCTGACCTGTGCCTGGGCGAGTCCAGAGAGGCCCTGTGTCCTCATTTCTGCTGGCAATGGTGGGAGGACAGGTTTGATAGGAGAAAGCAGTGAGGATGAATAACAGGTTACAGGGAAATCCACAATGAAGTTGCATTCCCTTTCACAAACCTGGTGTCTGCTGTTCTGGCAATACCCTTCCTAGACAGAGGTTTGTGGGTGAAGAGAAAGAGCATCCAAGTCTTTGACATCARTCTCTCTCTCAGTGGAAGAACAGGGCAGATCCTGACACTGGTGTCTTAAAAGCCACTCTCCTGGAAGCTGAATCAAAATGCATTTAATATATACACAATCATGCAAGAGTTAGGAAAGAGCTATGGTGAGATGAAGAACATGCCATAACCTTCCTGGCTCGGCACTCGCCAAAAGCAACAGACTTCTGATTCCAGGAGGTGGATGGACATACACATCTCACTAAAGCTGCGTTGCAAATACAAGTGGTTTTGCAAAGAAGCAAGAGAAGGTYTAATTATTGTGGGTCAGCTTCAGAGACTCCTCTTTAAGAGTAGTTTATGGTTTTTTTTTCAGAAATGAAAGAATTTTAATTTTTTTTTTACTAAACTCTTGAAATTAGTAACTGCAGCTTGTGTTTCCCTCACTTCCTTAGTCAATTAAAAGAGAAAAATCAGGAAAAAGATATTTTGCCTTTCTTGTTTGTTTAAAACTCTTTCTTACTGGTGTGGTATTCRATTTCTGAAATGTTAAAATCAGAATAAGACATAGTTTTTCTTACAAAAACAACAAATACATGATTTTTTTATCACCAAACTCTTTTGACACTTAACTATAGCACATTCGCAGCTGCCATTTTTTCTCTCCTACCACATAGTGATTTTCAATATCATTTATCATGTCAAACAATTTTGCTTAATATTTATGAATTATCAGGCTGAAATGGCAGTTTTTCATGATATGCCCTTTCAGTTTTAACACCAGAACTCCTACTGCTATAGATAATGTCTGTGTGCTGAGAAAAGCTGGCACACACTGGCTCAAGCCACTCGATGAAGCATTTTTTGAGAGGATTTGGCATCGGTTTAGGCAATTYTCAGTGAATGCTCAGCACAATTTAAAATGTCTAACTGAAATTCACTTTTAATTTCCAAGGTTTGTTTTTCAAATCAAAATGATTTTGCATTTCAAAATGGATGCTGAAGGAGAGCAAAAAGAAATTTTACTGGAGTTAAATGAAAACAAGAATCCCTGACTTGACCTCCCACAGGTTTCTTCCCCCTCCCACTCCTAGCTTCTGTGGATTTTTGGTCCACAAAATTATTCAAGTGATGCAATCTTTGGGAAAAAAACTATAGTGGAAAAAATTTGAATTATAAACATCAATATATCTACATTACCCTAATTAACTCTCCATTTCTGTAAATTGAGARTTTGCAATTTTTGTAAATGTGACCCCATTTCCCCTGCCTGCTCCATGGACCAGCACAGCCACCCCTCTTGCCAAGCAGGGGAAGATCTGCTCGGACACTTGGAAACATCCTACCTGTTTGCACCACCACAGAGAATCAAAGCCCCTGTACTCCTACTCCTTTTTTTCCTCTCATTTCAAAGCAGATCAAAACCATTCAGATGTCCTAAACAGATGGCATGGTTTTAAATCATAACCACATGGTCCATTTGTGTCCTGCACACTGCACGGATTATTCCACAGAAGCGCTTGCTGGTGACGGACGTGGCAGCACGTTGGGCCTTTGTTGTCTGCTCCTTGGCACTTCCATAAATTCCTGCCCTTTGGTGCAGCAAGAGCTTTCTGTTGCATCTGGGTCAGTGGCATGTGTGAAGCCCTGCCATGTTTTAATGGTGTAAATATGGAGGAAAAGTGTAGCAAAGAGAATAATAAACAGGAACATGYTCTGTCCCTGTTGCCTTTTCTAAAGCACTTCTTATTTTAAGCTAGGAGCACCTGCTAGCAAGGTCAGGTAAGGGATGGGAGATTTGAAATGATGATTTTTATTATTATTTTAAAGYACTGCTTACACCCAGAGTCTGTTTTGCCAAGCAGATGTTTCACACCGTGGGATCTCTGCTCACCCACTGGAATAGCCAACTGGAGTTCACATCAAGGCACCACCACAAACCAGATCCTCCACGGTGACTGAGTGGGCACAGACTCCACTAGCTAAACTAAAGGGATGCAGTCTGTCCAAAATAATACTCATGATGTACATTTTTTGATCTCTGAGTGTGATTTGGGCTAATYGCAAATAGCAGCTTTGATTCACCTACAATCTGTTTTCTGTTTTTCTTTTCGCAAAGGCTCATGAAAGTTAAGTAGATTCTGGGGAACTCTATCCACTTAGCACATGTCTCTGAATGAGCAAAGGTACTCTTGGATGTAGGTAGGAGGATGTCCTTCCTTGGAAGTGGCCTCTTTCTGCTTGCAGGGTGACAGCCACCTGGCAGCAAGGACAACAGTGCAATTTAAGGAATTAGCTTTACCTCCCTATTTTACAACCCACTGACACAAAATTAAGAACAAATCTCTTACAAACCAAAACCTTTCTGGATGAGTATTTTGCAAGCAGAGAACACAAGGCAGAAATTGTCRGGTAAATCGTTTGAGTAGTTCAGCCAGTGCCTTTCCTGGCTGCCTAGCCCTCTTTAGAGAAAAATGCAAAGATTAAGTTATTAAGGGTAGATTACCATTAACTTTATCAACCATGTCTGAATCATACTATCACCCCCACAGTACTAAAGTAACTCAGAGCACTGCAATCAATGGAGGTTGGCTGCTTTACACCAGCAGAGAAATCTTCCTATGCCTTCACCAACAGCTATGAAAAAAAGCCTTAAGTGGATTTATTCATGGGTGAGGGAATGGGGGTGGAAACAGTTTCTCGGAAAACCCAAAATCCTGGCCAAGGATCCAGAAGAGGATTATTATTACAGTATCCCTCTTATGAGCTGTGCTGAGCTGAGCTTGTTAGAAAGGTGTTAACTTTCTTCTGCCAAGAGCACTTTGCAGTAATCAGTTTATGAAAAATTCAATTTGGCAGCAAACTCTTGGCAGTCTCAAATCAACTGCACCTATTATACCCCAGTCACAAGTGGATGGGCAAAGGTGGCTCAGTGCATCAGTCTCTCCTCCCCCTCCTCTGCAGCCTTGAAATTTGCTCAGCGATTCTGGAGGAGGGAAAAACAGTGTTGTGTAACTCGTCTACAAAGGATAAGAAGGAGCAGAGGGAGAAAAAAAAGAAATCAGAAACAAAAGACATCCAGCTGCAAAGCTTCTGGCAGGAACTTCCAGGTAGAAAGTCTGTTTGTGTGGGCTTTCCAGGGCAAAGGAAACAGCCTGTGCCCTGTCACACCAAAATATTCACCCCGACTGGGAAAAATGTAAATGATGTTGAAGTGATAATGAGCACTCAAGTGGATTTCTTCCTGAAATGAGTCACAGCTGCTGTCAAAGCTCCATCAGTTTGCTATAGCAGGTTGAGGAGAAAACTCTCAGGAATGCCTTTGTCATGGAAGAGAAATCCCACCAAGGCCAGCCAGGGGCCCAGTAGCACAGAGCAGTGTGAACAACTTCCCCATCCAGCTGGGAACAGGGCTTCCAGCTGCCTCCTCTAGGGAGGAACAGTGGTCCCTCCACACTATAGTGCAAACTATTGCACTATGGTGCATTGCTGTGCATCCTGTTGGTAGCTTCATGACTGTTTTTCCACTAGAAGGTATTGATGGAACAGGGGAAAGTAGGCTGTAGAGGAAACAGATGGTATTTTCTCTCTAATTTTGGTGCTTGAGAATAGAATTTGCACAGTTTGTTCCTCGGTCAACCCTTTCTTTCAGGATAAAAAAACTGTTACCTGCCAAAATATGAATGGTTTTGAAATGTGCAATAAAAAAAAAAAAAAGCCTGCAGAAGGGGAGCTTTCATCTTAAAGAGCTACCAAATTTGCATTCCTGAGGTCTGATGCTATGGTTATCAATCAGATGCTTTGGGGATATTAAAGACKCTCTCTCACTTATATCAAAAGTGAACATCCTTTCTTCCTCAAGAGTTCCCCACAGATCTTTAAACTCTTGAAGTTCCTTTCATTCTTAATACTCACTGTGATTACGTTGCATCTGCAGAAGTCTTCTTTACACTTAGAGTTTAATATTTTCCCCTCTCCAGCAGATCTCCTTTTAGCTTTTAGGGGTCCATTTCAGGTTACTGCTATCTAAAACCGAATGTGTCCATTTATATTAATACATGCCCTCAGAASAACAGAATTTGGAAGCTCAGTCTGATATGTTCTGTGCCCTTGGTCTGGTTAACTTCCATGGCATTATCCTGTCACATGGGAATCTGCAGCCTAGGTAAATGCCCCAGCTGCAATTAAATGAAATCTCCTCCTTCATTTGATGTGGCCACATGACTTTACGTYGCTCTTTCCCATCTCTTCATCTGTACTGAGAGGCAAACAAGGAGAAGATGAGTATTTTAAGGTGCATGGGCAGGCCTTGTGCAGAATGAGACTCATCTCCATTCCTTCTTTGGCAGAACAAGCTGATTCCATCTACCAGGGCCTTGTCAAGGCTGAATGCTGCAGAGGAACTGTGAAGAACTTTGCTGACAACGTGACAGAAGAAGGAATTTCCATAAGACCTTTGGAAATGGTGTTATTTTGTGTAGCAAAGCAGAAGCTGCGTGTAAATCATGTTTGCTCAAGGAGGACCCACAGCTGACTGGAACAGGAACCCCTGGCCTGCTCGGACCATGTTCCTCTGCCTCTCCTTTGGGAGCACACAGGCACCATCTTAATTAAAAGTCTCCAAYATCCAAATGCAAAGCATTCCCCTTTTCCCACCTCTCTTTCCCAACCAACRCTCACTCAGCTGAAGGTGTAAATAGGTCAGATGTTTCCATGGCCACAGCGAACCAAATAAGCAGTTGGGGTTCAGCGAGCAATGCGGGTTTTTTAATTGTTCCAGTGCTGGGGAGTGTGAGGTGTGTGACACCACACTGACAGTGCCTAACTATCTCCTCTGGCTCCTCAGTGTCCTGAGGGCTGGCAMTGGCCCCTTTGCCCCTGAAACTGTTATCTCCTGTGAGCTTCAACAGGCAGCTCCTCTCATGGGGTAGCACTGATGAAAAGTACATTTCACATAGAAAATGTCTCTTTGCAAGTACTAATTGCTGGCTCCAGTGCGGCATTGAACCCATTCACACAAGGTGTAATTAAGTTGTGACTCACTGCCACAGGATGCTGCAGTGGCCATAAAGTATAAAATAAGCCTGAGCAGGGACTAGACAAATTCATGAGGGACATGTCTAACAAACAGGTGGTTGGGATGCCACATCATTCAGGAAGTCCCTCCTCAACTTGTCCATGCCTGAAGGCAAAGASCAGCAGAAGAGAAAGGAGAGTTTGGTGCCTGCTGTTCTACAGGATCCCAAGCTAGATGGATATCTAGTCTCCCACCTCCTCTGCATAACAAACAGAAAAATTGAGAGGAGCTGTGGAGYTGATGGTTCAGAAGTTAACAATCTTGAGAACACCCAGGACACCAAGGGGATCAGCCCTGTGCTGCATTTGACCATCTTTGTTACRAGGCATTTTCTGATTGCTGTGTGGTGAGACATCTCGCTGCTATGGCACAGATCAGTTTTCACTCAGTGAGAAGGACCAGATCCTTTCACACATCACAGACTAAGGTATTTGTCAATAAAATTGCTCATTTAAGATTCATTTATCACCCTTTCCGAAGGCCAAATCTGGAAATATCTACTTTGCCTCACACTGCTCATGAAAACTCCGGCTGGAAGACTTTGTTCCATAATCAGGAACAATAATAATACAACAATAATCTGCCACCCAAAACCATCCTTGTCTCAGCTGTGATGTTCACTGAAGCCTCCTTGCAATGCAGAAGCAGGTTTTATGAGGAAGAGTCAGATCAAAACTACCTCACTGATCACCCTGCGTGGGGAAGCTGTTTACCCAGTCTGTAAAACAGGCAAACCAATCTCTTTTGTAATTTGTTGAGAATATGGTGTAAATAATGCTACAAAATAAAAAACAAAACTGCTACAAAAGTAAAAATAGCAATAGAAGTATTAACAATCCAAATATGCTGTATGATCCTGGAATCTCAGTTCAGGCTCTAACAGCATGTGGTTGAAATATTGCAGTTTCTCCGGGCCCTTCTTCACCCCTGGGCTAGCAAAGGAAAGGAAAAGTCCACACCAAGACCTCCTGTCTCTCCTGCATCGAACACAGAGGACTCAAATCTCCACAGAGGACTCACTCAAACCTCCACAGAGGACTCCTGAGCTTTCCTGACACATTTCTAGTGTAAGCGTACTCAGACACAGTCTTCTCTAAAAAATCACTTCAGCTGTGCTTCTCACCTTTTGGCAGTCTGGCTTACCAMAGGACCACAGTTGTATTTGCCTGGCTCCTCCTGAAGCCAGCGATGGTGTTCATGTCTGTTTGCTCATTTGAGCAAGATGAGGGCCAGAGACTTTTGGCATTGTCTCCTACCAACACCACCRTCACAATCAACCAGCACCAACCAAAGCAACAGCTCTTGCCCCTGTCTACGTGTTGTCTTCTTGCACAACCACTGGGGCTTTAAACTCAGGGTGTTGTTGAGGTCTTGACAGACAGTCGGGAAGGGAAATGACCAGCTCAGCTCCCTGGCCTTCTGAAACTTACTCACTTGACATTGCTTTTATATTCCCAATGTGTAGAAGTGTGAAAAGGGAAACAGATTCTAATTTCAAAGTAAAATTCCTCAAACTTAATAATTATGTGAGGCTTTGTATTTTTTCTTGAGTTTCTCTCAGGAACTTGATAAATATATATTCCCGTTTGAAAATATTGATTTCTTTTTCCCTCTCTGGTATTCATTTCCTACAGGAAACAAGAATCAGTAGAGATTTTCCTGTTTAACAGCCTAAGATGTGGTGTAATACACAAGTATCACCTTGTCACAACAAGGAAGTTTTACTTAGTCATTGGCATTAGCAATGTCCAYGCAGCCCTGGGAATAATGTCTTGTTTCAGCTCGTTGCTGCAGTGTCAGCAGAAGGAGAGCAGTGGGGCTGAAATCCAACCCCCAGACGTGCGYGTGTTGTTTGGAGCCTGCAACAGGCAGCAGTGTTATGGGCGGCAGGAAAAATGTTCTTTTGAAAGTCAAAGAGGACAGCATGGCTGGCAACTGATGCTGTCCACCAACTTCTACTAATTTTCAAGAAATTGGATGCTTCATCTATAAACTATAAACTTCATCTATAAACTACATCAACTACAACTATTCTGTAAAGCATATGAAATCTACAAACAAAAAGAAAAGTAACAAACCAGATAAAACCACTGTTATCAGTTAGCTGTCTTCTAGGGAAACTTTATCTCTCAAACACATTCTTATAATTAAGATAAATATGATGTTGGAACCAATCTGTGTTGTATATAATTATCAACTCCCCACACACATATTTCCTCCACCCCTATTTTTCATCTATGTAAAACTGTGTAGTCTTTTTTACCAAAYAGGTTTAACTCTATTAGAGTTATCTGTAATAGAACAATAATTTGTTCATTAAAAATACAGGGAACTCTGTTTAGGGAACATTGGATTAATGAGGAGAGAATGTAAAAAAATAGTATGCAAACTATATTGCAGGATTAAATAATGTATACTCCAGTGGCTGGAAAGTCCTGACTTACAATCCTGTGGTATCAGTGCTGTACTGAGCAGCAAGTAATCCTAAAATCCAGTTAGCTTGAGCTTAGTGTGCTGCAGAAGCACAGGAAAGAGCAAGAATCTATCCAGTAACTTTGAGTTATCATAGAGTCAAGGGCTATGTGTTTGGGAAAAAATGTTTTGTTTTGCAGATCTCACTTTCCAAATGCTGGTACTCACTAGGTCTATACAGCAACTGCTGGATCTMTGCCTAATATTGTAAGTCAAATGATAGGTCACTACATGCCTGTTCCAAAATAGTCCTCCCTCTCTGCCAAGTCCTAAATCCCAGAAACCCTTATCAYGGATGCGAAAAACGTGAGACATGCAATCAGGTGCACAAGAAGGCATTGAAATGACAAAGCTTCTAAAACTACAAATGTACTAAAAAAACCACCCATACTACATCATTTAATTTCAGTTCTGGTTTTATAAAAATTCACTCTCTTGAACAGTCCTAGAAGACTCACTGTAGACACCAGCAGCACATCTGGGRTGGGACTTTAAATGCCCTTCTAGTCCTTAGTCACTAATAACACCCATCCTAATCACCAGCAGCCCAGGAAAACTCTTAGTTTCAGCAGGGTAATCTTTGGAAACTAGAACCCAATGTTGTAACATGGAATTTTTAGTGAGGTTTTTTKGKTTTTTTKKTKGTTTTTTTTTTTCCCTGCATCATTTTTCTACAGTTTTTCCTTCGTTCAAACATGGATAGCAATACAGCTGTCATCATATGAAGTAGGATTCTTGAGGGGGAGAAAGCCACCAAAAAATCCCCACAGAAAGTATTGTAAAATGCATCATACAAAACTTTAAACATTGCAGCCAGATAATTCCAGTACTCTAATTCCCTTGCATTTCACTAACCATCAGATACATATTAAAAAAAAAAAAAAAGTTCAACATAAAATTTCTTATGCATTCCTTAGCTGTTTATAAGAAAAATAAAAGACAGGGGACTTTGTTTCAYTAGTTTCAGGAAGCTGAGGGCAAGACTTTTGAAGCCAACTCAAAATGTAAAAAATATAGCCKGTGTACTTCCCTCACTCCCCTTTTTTTAAACATGAGCTCTTTCTTGAATAATCCCTTCCAGACAGCCAAAGCAATTAATAAATTTAATAATAAAAGTCTTTATTAATTGCCAATGCTGCWTTCAACTAGTATTTATCTACCTAGCAAAACCTAGCATGGAGAGCTTATCTAATTGATCACTGCAGCAGCAGCAATAGAGGTCTATTTTTGCTATTCAAATTAAAATGAAGAGGAGAGGAAAATTCATACCGAAAAGCCTCACCAACTAACCAAACAAAACCTAAACAAAAACCTGCCCAGAAAACAAACCAACCCTATTGTAAATGATAAACTGGAACACCTGGAAATCTCACGGGAGAAGTTGAGTCTGTGTGCCTCTGTGTATTATCATGCATCACATATAATGAGTCAATGCCTAGGGCAACCTGTCTGATTGTCCTAACCTYAGTGGCAGCCCCGATAACAAGTGCAAGAAAAGACGATGTTTTAACCATGGATACAGTGTCGGGGCTGCAGCTCCAGACAGTGACATTAGATACGCTGTTTTGTAACCTTAGCTGTGACAACTGAGAACTTTCAGCTACAGCAATACTTGGATCTGCATCAGCCTTAGATTACACTGACTGTATGCAGCAAACATGGTTTTATTCATGCCTGGCTATTGCAAATAAGAGTCCTTGCCTCTCTTTTTTCTTTAGAGAAAGAAAATCAGAAAGTATTTTTGCTCCAGCATTGCCTGAAGGACCTATAGCAACATAACCTTATTTATTACCCGTCACTACACTAYGCAAACATTTCCTACTGTGTCAGACCAATCATTTGTTATATCATTTCTCTCTGAGGTCTCAACAYCATCCATCACTGGCAGTCACCTACCCTGCTCCCTCTCTGGGCCTTTGCACTGAGCAGGGATCCACCATTGCAGGGGTCAGGGCTGCTGTTGTTTTCCATTTCATCATTCTTCCATTAACACTTGACCGGCCTGGAGCAGCCCGCATATTACTAAGGATGGAGTGGGCACCTTCTTTACAAGCTTTTCCTATAACATCCTCTTAATATAGGAGAAGCCAACTTGTCTGCATGCTTCATGACCAAACCACCTCCTTCTTCTTTGAAGGAGAAATGGATGAAGGTTTGCCGTCCTGTGAATAATTGTGGTGCCTGCCTGCTCTCTCCTCCATGCACACATATGGATGTCTTCAGCCTAGGGATACACAGATTTTTACCTAATTTTTCTTAATTGCTGCAGGGAAGAGATGAAGGTGCAAATAATGGTGCAGTTGCCATCATAGCAGCAAGGGAGAAGTGGCCAAACTCACCARGAAAGTAAGAAGGGAAAACCATAATTAGATAGATCTGAGACAGACCTAGATTCAAGACAAAGACATCTAAATGTAATAATGTATAGTGAGGACATGTTAACATTGCCCTAGTTCTCTAATGAAGTTTCTCAGTAATAAGTGACACAACAACAGGAAGCACCTGGACAGCAACAGACTCAGTTTCACAGGGGTATGTCCTCCTCAGACCTCCCCAAGGGATGGCAGTTCCATACATGTAGTTCCACTGAGGTACCACTGCGGCCTCTAGTAAGATTGTTAATGCATCATTTTTTCTGTATTTCCAGTAATTTCCCTTCTCTCTTTTGATTTTTAGAAGGTGAGATTTTCTAAATAACACACAATGATAGCTGCAGACAAACCTGTCTGTATATTGTCTTTGCTCTGGAGATCATCTAGTAAAAAATCTCCCCCAGCCTTCTCTTCCCAATCTCTCTGCCAAAAAAACAGCCTTTGTCCCTTGCTCTTTGTCCCTAGACCTTGGTGAGGAGGCATCAGGCCATCATCACATTTTCTCTGCCAGAAGAAGGAAGTGTCCCTTTACAAATTCACAGAAGAACAAGACTGCCAGTCTGTGACCAAGGGATATTTTGCTTGCATGCTTGGCTATCATCAGCTTCACCAGGAGTGCTGTAGAGATCCTAGGTCAATTTTTTGAGTAGCTAGCCCGTGGTTTTTATATTATAAAAATTAWATCCTCAAATGCACACGTGCATATACAGTCCTAGGGCACAGGAAAAGCTAGATGTTTGTAATAGTTCAAAAAGTAAAAGGGATTGCGTTTTGGGTTGATGTTGTGCCAATCCTGTATTCCTGTATGTCGTCAGCTTGCATGCCCAAACGCTGTCTGCACCTTTAAAGCTGGAAGAAGGGGCAGGGGTGGTGTGGGCAGTTTAAAAGCCRRGGCTGCCGTGCAGCCGGGGGCTTTTTGGACCTCTGCATCTGTGCTGTGGGAGGTCTGCTCGCTACATGCAGTGGAGTTACATGTTGCCGTTTAGCTAGCTCGGGTTTGTTAGCTTGGGCAAACAGTTTTTCCCTGGACTGTCATCCCCTTTCCCGACTGTGATTTTTCTTCTGGAGCAATTTGGTGGCCGGCGAAGACAAACCACTCCGCTCCGTCTCGTCCTGGACTCCGGAAGAAGCCAAGCTGGTGACAGAAAAGCACACCGAGCCCTCTTTTACATCCACAGTGAGGAATGCCACCAGTTTGCCACTGTTGCAGGAGCGGTCATGTGGACTTCTTTTTCCTTTTGTTTCTTTATTCCTGGGGGACAGGGCTGCCATCTTTTCTCCGCACCATGTGGCCAAACGGTTTGTGGGGGGAGGGAGCGATGTGTCTTYCTGAGTTTTAAATATCTAACAGTTACTTTTTATCTGTGTCCTGTGGGCACTGTGTTTTGTTAATAAACTAATTTCTTTTTCTCTTCACTTTTGCCTGAACATCTATTTCATATTGGTGGGAAAAACCTATCAGGTTTTTTTTCACTTCAGAGGAAATATTTACTCTGTAACGTTTTTCTCTGAAAAACATTGTCTCAAACGGAAACAAATTGTTTTTCTAACCACATAGATGTGTAYGTCATTATAGTATATTCTTCTATTTCCTTAACAGCAAATTAAAATAAATCTGACCAGCTAATGTGTTTACAGTAACAGAGAGGATTCCCATAATGCTTCTAAATGTAACTGGATTTTCTTGTAATATGTTGYAGTGAAATTACAACCTAAATGTCCAAGAAATTACTAGAATGATGRGAGGATAAGTTATGATAATGATGTACTACATAATGTAATACAGGAGCCCATAAACCCATAATGTTAGTTTCCTATGAAAATGATACATAATTTTAATAAAAAATACAAAAATGTTTCTAGATACAGGTATGACCGCATGACCTGCTTGGTTCCAAAAGGTTAATYGCAAAACTTATTTAGATATGCCCTCTAACTTCTCTCGAAGATCACCGATTTGGGTACGGAGCAGGATAAACATTTTACTCTTCTCAAACTTTTGTTACTTTGAGCATTTTATCACTACTGTTAAATAAAACAAACATTTTTAGTGATGTTTTGTTCTGCACCCAGCACTGCTGGAAACCCACATGTTCATTTATGTTTTCCTACCTGGACACAAGATCTTTTGCCAGGCTCTGCAGTGATGCAGACTGCCATGCCTCTCCTTGGGGACTGGGAACTGCCGAGTTTAGTGGCAGTGAAATCCACTTTTATCTTGCATTTAAAAGCTGACATCAAATTTGCGAATGGCTTCTCTGTGAGCTGCTTGTAGAGGCACTTTCAAAGTAACAAATAAACGACTTTAGGGACATAGTCATGTATCTTCCCTCTGCCTTGGCACACATCTCTTCAGCAAAACACCAACCCTTGGCGCTGGCCCATCCCTGTGTGGGTGCTCCTGCTCAGGCCTGCCTGAAGCACTCAAGTTTGAGGTGCAGCAAATTCTGCTTCACGCATCAAAATAAGAGGAATAGAAACCAGAGTGGGTGGACTGWGGGAAACGGAGAGAGACCCAGAGAAATGTTTCGCTGGAGTCATGAGTCAAGGCACTGTGAGATATTCGAGATTGTCATAGTTTACATAGCGTCCTCCTTGCCAAACAACCACACCAAATTCCCGGGGCAGAGCTGCCTGTGGAGAGGTCAGGACCTGCAGGACAGCAGYAGTGTTACAGCAACAGYGTCCTCAGCCAGAGGCACTGGYCCAGCAAGGMTCTTGCAAGTCCTTGAGACATCACRGCTCCCACCTCAAAGATCTTCCACTTGGAGGCACAGCCCCACATGCAATAGTCACAAGCAACACTGAGAAAAGGCATTTGCTCTCTCTCGTGCTAAAACTATGTCCAAATTTTATCGGCTTCAAGAAAAAAACTCTCCTGGAAGGAACTTAAACCTGGATTATGCATGGAGACACCTGACACTAAGAAACTGGACTTTTCTCATCAGTTCCCTGTTGCACTTATTAGGCCCAGATAGCATGTACTTATTCTATAACTCTCAAAAAAGTTGTTTCACAGCTACACAGAGATAGAAATAGAAATAGTGAGGACTGTGCTGACTCAAACCTTACCATAGCAAAGGGAGARATTCCCACTGATTTTCTCTGCATCAATCTAACTCTGCAGGAGCACTACTTTAAGCTGACCCACTGCCCAGGGCTGGGGGCAAATTCAGAGTAGAGATCGCCGAATTTAGAGATGAGCCTCTCTTTTATTTTTGCTTTTCCCCTTAATTTAGATGCAGCAGAAGCGTAAGTATCTGTTTTCCAGCTCACAGCAGACTGCCATGCCGCAGTCAGAGGCTGCTCGATTCCCTAAGCAAGCCTGCCTGGCTTGGTCCCTGAGCATGCATGTAGGCACAGTGGCAGCACACACAAGCCACACTGAGGCCACAGATCCCTTCTCATCTACCTGACAGCCCTGCCTCTCTTCATACAGTCAGTGGAGAGGAGTCACAGTAAGGGAACAGGACACTAGAAGTGATCCTGTGAAATCTTACAAGTCTTTCTTCTCCCCCTTCCTCTCTCCAACATCTAGACTACGTAAACATCATCTAGATATGTTGCTGTTCTTACCAAAAGGTGATATTATGGTTTAAGAAAATAAATAAAAAAACAGGTGGAAAGCAAGAAAAAAAAAGAAAGAAAGAAAAAAAAAAGATATGGGAGACCTTAAGATATCACCCCAGAGCAGACAGATCAGATAATTTTAGAGCAGAGCAATAGCACTTCTTCCCCTCCCCAGAAATGCAGCCAGCAYATTTGATTTCTTTTTCAGTATCTGTCCCATGTTTGTCATTAAAACACGTCATCACCATCTAATCACCACTGGAACTGAAAGTAACTTTTCACAGGAGCATTCTAAAATTAGAGAGAGCCAATTAAAATTAATGCAAACCCAAAGCACTGCGCTGTAAAGAAACTACGGCCAACCCAAGGAGCAAACGCAACCAGTATTCGCTCATTTCACAGAGCTGATACTCGGTTTTTAGCACTCRTTTATGTGTGTGTTTCCCTCCTCTAAGAGCAATGCCACAAACCCAGCATGGGGTTTTGCCAAGACCTCCTCCTTACCCCATGCACACGGCTGTAGTCCCATCCAGAAACCGCCTGTTTTCCCGCTCCGCAGGAATCACGGTTCGCCTCTCTCCACAGCAGCGTCCCKGGGTGCTTGTCACCCTGCTCCACGTCCCGCAGACAGCTGGGGCCAGCCTGGGGTGCCGGGGCATCGTGGCGACGGGACGTGGCCCTTGCTGATATAATGGGAAGGCTTGTGCCAGCACCGGCATCGGCCCGGGCGGGATTCCAGCACGGCGCCCGTCCCGCACCTGTCGCAGGGCACCGAGAGGGACGATCAGCTGTGGGGCTAATATTAACCAGCCCCGCTGCCAGCACCAGGGGACTGCAGCGGGGACAGGAGCAGGATTCAGACACAGACACACTTGTAGGGAAAGAACTGTTTGGTTAATAGGAAAACAAACCAAAAAGACCGGTGAATATCCTGCCAGACAGGTAACCTGCACTGAAGTCCCAGAGTTGTTCACAGCCCTTTGTCATTCATCACATTACCCTGTTTTTGTCGCCAGAGGTGGTTTAGGTCCTTTCAAAATTGCTGGTTGTAAATAGGGAAGGGTACATTTGTATTTATTGTCTGCACTGCCTTGGCACTGATAACCTCAGAKCCTCCAAGAGCCAGGAGAGAAACGCCGGGCTGAGCCTCAGCTGTGCTGGGGGGGACAGTCACACGATGGCTCTGCTTACCGGCACGCTTTGATTTGTGGCTACCGGGAAAGCACCGGGACAGACAGCGSTGTTGCACACAGCAAGCAGATAAAATAAACCACGCTATAAGTGACTCATAAAAATCAAAATCAAGAAAACCTTCCTGCCCAGCACAGCCTGCAATGATATCATAGCACGTTAATGTCCCGCTTAAAATAAAACACCCACAGTATGGGGCCACTTTTTCTTTTAGAGGATTCTTTCAATGTTTGATTCCCTCCTCTCCCTGGATATTGCAGATGTCTCCAGGCACCAGGGGACACGATGAAGGCATGCACTGCACAAGTGGTAAGCACCAGAGGGCAGCTTAAATGCAAACGTGAGCTCCAACTACAAATTCTCTGACTGAGCTGTTTACAGCAGACCTCCCACATTYCTAGCTGTAAGCTTCTCTAGTGCATCCATTTTGTTTCCATAAAATGCTTATGTTCGAGATGAAAGGGGTGGAAAGCAAGAGCTGCAAGACCCTACTTTCTGCAAGACCTCTCTGTAGGGAACGGGATCTGATGGTGACAGTGTCCATGGAGAAATATAGGTGGGGAAGCTCTCATACTGGGTTGTGAAAGGTGGAAAGTCTTGCTGCTGGTTGTGTGCTGGCTAGGTTGTTATTTTAAATGATGTCAGGGACCAGATGGTGCCTTAAAAAAAAAAAAAAGTGATTATAAGCTAAAATTTAAAAATACCCCAGAAGCATTTGTGAAACTGTAGGAGAATTAAAGGGACAAACTCCAAAACTAAACGTAGTGTGACCTTGGCTTCTGAAGAGAGCTGCTGCAGTCTGAGAAAGATAAAATGAAACTGGATGTTTCCACTTCTGCAAAASGTGGGAGGCTCCCTAGACAGCTCAATTAGAGAGAAAATGTGACATAGCTGAATCTCTACATCTCCCCTGCATCCTCTGAGTAACCTCTTTGATCCCTGGGGAAAAAAAATGATTAATTTCCACAGCCAAGACTCTCTTTTCATAGTAATATATAAACCCAGCCAAGATCTGGGCAGGTTCCTCTTTCCCTGCTAGCTGATCAAATAAAGATGGACTTGCCAGACTGCAGTAGCCAAATAATGTCTACTAATTCCCTGACTAATCTTTCAAGTAGTTCAGTTTAAAAATATTCCAATTTAAGCTGAACTCCTATCTTTAAACTAAATCTTAACAAAAAGTCCTGAAAACCAACCAATCCAGACCAAACAAAACAAAAAGCCCAAAACAAACAAACAAAAARTCTTTTTTCAAATAGCATTATTGCTAGATTTGGAAAACATTTTTTTGTATTTTACAGTCTTTCAGAGAAAATATGTCAGGTAATGAAAGCTACATAATCCAGCCTTCAAGAGAAAGGAACATTTCTCTTAAGGAATGTGGATTCAGATCCACTTCTTCCAGTCCTGATAATGCATACCAAACTGGAACATAGGAAGTCTGCTTTGTCTTTATGTGATACAACCTGTTAAGTGACCTTTTGCAGCCACCTATATAAACAAATTACATAAATCAGTCTTTGCTTTGTTCAATTTCTGTTAAAGGCATTAAGCTTACTATGAAAGAAAATTACAGCTTTCCTTAAAAGAGGAAGGCACCAGACATCAGTTTAGCGAGAGATCTTTGTGGCTGAGGCATGTGTTGTGTATCCATTTCAGGAAATGTGTGTCCTCAGCCAGAATTCTCATCACAAATAATTCAAGCTAAATGAAAACCAAATCTAGCTGGAAAGCTAGAGTGCAGGTAGGAGACTATCYCACCTCCGAATGTATTGGGATGGAGCTGTCTGCTTTAAGCTTCTGTTACATAAGGGATAACATGCCAGCACAGATCACGAGAAGGAGAGCATTTCAGAACAAAAATTTGACATGTAAAGCCATTTTCTCCTAGACAGTTATAATAAAAGAGAGGCTCTGGAAGCTACTTATTTCTTTCTCAGCCTCTGCTCCCAACACTCTGCTTTTCATTCTAACAGCAAGCCAGCCATTCCTGCAGGCACGGTGTGTCCCCCGATGGCCACCTTCGACCTGTAATTCAAGAGCCYGAGCACAGCTGGTGTCATCACTCAATATTGTGCAAGCCCTTACAACACAAAACAAGCTGCTCAGGCACTGGCAGGAGGCTGGTGCTGGAATTGGATGTGCCTGCATGCAATCCCCACAAGAGATTTTACCCYGCTATCAAGTTTTCTCATGTATATGTTGATTTTGTTTTTCATGGTATCATAGAGCTTCCAGTGAGCCTATGGTCTCCCATGAYGTTGTTGACCTAGCTTGGTATGCACTATCAGAAGAATCAAAAATCCAAAAATGAGGGAAAAGCATTTTTTTAGTCCAGCCCCTCCAACCCCTGTGTTTTTAAAWGTATTCCCAAGGATATGAGAGGAAAAAAATAGATATGATCAAATCCACAAGAGTTGGATGCTGAAAAGGAACACTTGGCTTCTGCCTTGTGGAGATTTCTCTAGTTTTCCATACAATTGTGCAAAATATCTGCTGCTGAGTTTATTCATTTGTACTTTGTCACAGAAGAACTAAACAGCTGAAACTGTAGCTTATGCTGAAGATTAGGCCAATCAAAGTAATAGCTTTTTAAATTTTTTCCCCCCAAAATAGCTGATGGTTAGAGCTGTGACAGGATATATGAAAAAAAATAAGTTATGAACCCTTCCCCATGTATGGAAAACTTACTCACCCAGTTAAAGCTACAAAACATCTGAGGAAGGTGTCTGCAATTTAAAACTGCTGCAATTTTAGAAGAATAAGTGGAATAAACTCTCATAAGGCAAAAGCAATATGCAAGTTTCCAGYAGGTCTGTGTATACAAGGGAATATTCATGTAATTCTGCACCAGGACTAACTTGGCAGAATGCCTTGATCAGTAGACTAAAGGTTTATTTTTTAACCCTGTCAGCCACTCTTTAATTACTCAAACAAAAATGTGAATGTTTTGATGCACATGGATCTAGATCTACTCTTGTCTTTGGTTACTATTAATGATTAAATTTTCATTCTGTTTTAGTTTTTTAAGTATATCAGTTCATCTGAAAAATAGCAATACACATCCAGTGTGCAGAATAGTGTGTGTGATGTGCAGGGCTGTGTTGTGGGAGATAAGGCTGAGCAGCAGCTCCTCTGAACTGCTCCTGAAGTGAGATTTCCAGAACATTTCCTAGCTGCATTCCCATGGAAGTCTGTAATTATGCTGCCTCCACGACACTGGGGAAGGGTGGATACGTCATCAGGTTAGCACAAAATTAATTCCAGGCCAAGCCTTWTGTGACAGATTGGCTGAATGTTTTCTAAAATAACTTCTTAGGCCTCTGTTGTACCTAGTTTCAGAGAAGCAACCCCTCACCATATCAGAGTGCAGTGCTGCCCCAGGGGCAGGGCTGTGAACACACAAAAGCAGGGACCTGTCAGCMTCCTCCTACTCCCTTCATTAGGACTCAGCATCTCCTACAGCAGTGGCAGGAGGTCAAGGCAGGAACCTAATCCACACAGTTACACAGACCTGTCATGGAGATATCTTAAAGAARTTCTGATACCATGAATTGAAGCAACTGACAGAGTCATGGAAGGAAGCCAAGCATATCCAAAATTAAACCATATATTTACCTGCAGATGAAATCACATCTCCCAAACAGCAGAGATGTAAAAAGCTCCAATGCYTTGTGTTTGAAAGCAAAATGGAAAAGCATTTCTGAGTCATGCAAAAATACGGTGAAAAAGAATAATTCAATTCAGAAAACTAGTTTAGGAAAGTGTGAGGCATCTCATCAAAGGAAGTCTGTGTCATGCTATGAAAAYTCCTATATTCAGCTCCTGGACCAGGAATGTAACACACTTTCAATTGTCATACATTTCCTGACAGGCCATCAATAGCACACCGATGGCAGAAGCAATATTGGCAAAGCCAGCCCGTGGCTCAGCCCTGTCTTGGGTACTGCTKTGCAGCAGCTTGTGTAACTCCCTTAGTACGTGTATCACTTTTGGAAATCCCTATCAAGAAAACTTGACAAAATCTTCCCTGGGCACAAGCTTAAGCTGACCACAGTAAGGTCTGTAAAATTTCCTAGCCATTCATATCACAGCATCCAAATTAACAGGGGAAAGAAGGAAAGAAAGACAAGGGAATGAAGATGTACAAGCAGAGAATAGAGATCAGAACTGACATAAAATCTGGGGCACAAAAGAAAGGAAAGGGAATGGGAGCTGAGGAGGTAATGCCAGATTATGAGCTGATTTGTCAACTGTGCTGCAGTATGAGGGGGAAAATGATCCTGTGACCTCACATCTTTGCTTTTCCAGACCAACACAGCTTCACCACTTGCATCTCAGCCACCAGGGACTTGTGCAACTTCTGCTGTTTGACAAGAACCTAGCTGTGCCGATGAGCTGACAAATCCAAAATGCCTCGCCCGCCCCCAGCCCCTGCTGTGTGCCAAATTGCTATGTGTGCGCTTGTGCACCACTTAGAATCCATCTTCAGTGGTTGCCAAGAATGACCCCCTCCCAGTCTCTCCAGCAGAAAGAAGCAGGGAGAGGGAAGCGGGGGGAGGTGGAGAGACAGAAAGAGAGGGAATATGCTGTGCACTTATAAAGCCAACTTTTATTTTTAGAGATGTGAAGTAGTGCTCGAACACAGCTTGTTTTTTTCCCCAAACAGAAAAGATTAAAAATTAGTTTTTAAAAAAAAAGAAAATCAGATGGTAGCTTGGCATTAAGCAGGTATCCRAAAATGCCCCTGGATGATGCAAGAGCCTAGCTGAAGCAAGAAGCAGAATTAAGAACTGCTAATGAGCAGAGATCARGACACACAAGCCCCCTTGCAGGTGCCTAAGTGGATGTTCCCGTGCACACCCCCCCAGCCTTCCAGCTCTGCACCAGCCCATTCACAGAGCAGCTCACCCAGCAAACAGAGAGGCAGGCAGGCTGCTGGGGCAGAGATTTTGGGAAATCTGGGTTTATCTCACTGCAGGCCCTGTGATGCCATCCCAGATTGTCATTTGGAGCTGGATTCAGCAACTGCTGCAGCCCTGTCAGAAGGGGGAAGTGTGTTGAACGACGCCATGTGAAGGCAAGAGGAAACAGAGACGAGCAGAGGGAGCAGGCAGCAGCAGTGTGCACCCAAGCTCAGTGCAAGCTCCCTCAACACTTGACCAGCACAAGCTGTCAGCAACGCCAGATTGTCAAAGRATGGGGCACTGACGAGTAGAGATTAACCAGAAAAGGTACATCTGAAACATGCCTGGTAGGAAACAAGATTGTGTCATCATTATCTGAATACACTTATCTGTCATTTTCTTTGCTTTTACTTATACTTTACTTATACTTTGCTTTACTTATTCTTGACACGAGGGAATATGAAAAAAAAAAAAAGCTATTCTGGCTGAGATAAAAAAAATATTTCAAACCAAGCCTAGTTCAATCATATTTAATTCTCCATCTCTTGGAAAAACATATTTAAGTGGTTTCAAAGATGATTTGGGGGAATGTTGAGACTTTTCTGTCACACCTTAGAAGAACCTGGACTAGAAAAACAACACTAAAAAAAAGAATACATATATCTCCAATTGCTCTTCATGTGTCCACATACTGCTGTAGCCTCCCATTTTGGTAACACAGAATGMGTTTCTGTAAACCATGAGAGATGGCAGTGAAGTGTAGCAGAGTAGCAACAAGATGGTTCCACTGCAGAGGTGGTGCCTCTGCACAACACGACAGTTTGGCAGAACATGAAGGTGAAATGGCAGCCACCTCTGGCTCAGAGGTCCAGCTCTGAAAGGCAACTTTAATTTCCAATGCCTACTTTGAACTGCTGGCTGGCACAAACAAAGTAGAGCATCAGGAGCTTATTAAAGATGCTTGACTAGATGCATCATTATGGCTACTACAGCAATTCCTCTCTTTACAAGAAAGATGTATTTTCCTGAAATAGTCCACTTTTTTTTTCCTTTGTTTTCTTTTTTCTTTTTCTTTTTCTTTTTCTTTTTTTCCCTCAATTCTAACCAGCAGGAAACGAAGATCTGCAATGAAATGAACAAGTCCATCTTTGGATGGCAAGGCACACTGGGCTAGACTTTTTCACTACCAGGAACCTCAAAAAGACTCTGGGTTCATGTTTGGAGGAATCCTTTAGAATCKTAACATCTCATTTGTGAAATGACACTGACCACAAGTTTATCACTGTCAGAAGCTATTAGCAAGCACAAATATCCTCCAGATGGAAATCCTTTCTATTTTCTCTTTTAAAATGCCAATGGTTTCATATTCGTAGTGTTCACATTTGTGCGTTGATTAGCAACACATTTCCAGCTGCACTGAAAATGTCTTCACAATACAGGGAGGAGAGCAACTTCAAGGCAACATTACCAGCCAGGAAAACAATAATCATATTTCACTCACTCAAGCTCCCTCTTCCACCCCCAAATTATGTGATGCTCATCCCATTCTGTTGCCAGTTCCATTCTTGGCATCACTTACCAAGGTCATCTCACATTTTACCAGAGTTCCCCTCTTGGAAAGCTTTCTACTTGCAAGCAAAAACCAGAGCAAACAAAGATTTGTACTAACTCCAGTCCCTGTTTCTGATATATCACAATCATCTCCCACTCATTAGCGTGACTGCCTCCAGTTTCGGATAAAATAAGACATGGTTATCTCTCTGAAAAAATCAGTTTCCCCAATTCGTAGTGTTTATTCTGTCCTATGTTTATTTTTAGATTGATTTGTTATAGTGGATAACAAATCATTGCCCTGTCTCTATCCATATCTGTCACTAATCAGCTTAACTTGCAAGACTAACATTAAACTGGACAAACACATATTATTCTCCTCATTTTCTGATSGTCTCCAGCCTGGAATACAACACTGCTGTCACTTTGGTATTCATATCTCCTGGCCAGTGATTCCTTACATGGAATCCGAGCATCTATTTAAATAGTCCTGTACTCTCCTGGAAACTGACAGCACACATATAATGAAATTTATTGTCATCTTCCTGCTGAAATTGGTTTTCTTAGTGACTATTTCTGTGAAAATCCCTTCTGAAGATTTAACCACTGAAATCACAAGAAAAAGGAGAAACCTGAAGAGTGTCTTACTGCCCAGCTGACCATGCTCTCTCTCAGATGTTATTAATTTCTAGAGCAGCAGCACTGTTGAGCTTTCTTTTTCAACAGCTCTGTATAAATTTTTGAGATTGGCGCTGCACAAAAGAATATCCCAAAGGATTGGCTCAAGTATGTAGATGCCAATTTTTATTTTTTTTTTTCATACTGACTGTCAAAAACAGTTCTAAAGATTTTCAGAAGAGTGAAAAGGGGAGATTGAAAGTACTCTGGCACTGGTCAATCACAGCACTTTTGTTCTCTATCCCCAGAGTTCCAAAAATCAGACACAAGTGTTGCATTGTYTGTTCTCAACAGTAAAAACCCATCTGGCAAGTCAGCCTGATTTGTTAAAACAAAATCATAGACCATATTGTGTCATTGCTTTTTATGCAAACCTCCCTCAATCCCCCCCGCTCTAAATTTCAGTGGCAATGGAAGGGGAGTTCAACTCTAAAGCAGAGACAAGGATGCAGCCTGTGGGGTTCTCCATAACCCTGGAAGGTTATATAAAATGGGAAACATTCACACAAATCTATGAGGAAACTGGCAGTACAGATAAGGTTTTATTTCCTAGTGCATGACTAGACATTTTAGAAACTGCTAGTGGTTAAAGAAAAAAAAAAAAAAAAAAAACCAAACACAAAAACCAAAAAACAAACTCTACCCACCTTCTTCCCCAAAGTCTCCTTCCCCTACAAAACTGGGACACTGGTGTATTTGATGTGTCAGGGAAAGGACTCTGTAAGGCCAACAGCATGTCCTGACCCCCTTTTTGTCTWCTTACACTTTTTGAAACATGAATGAAACATGCCAGCCACAGTCTGGACAGGAGTAGATCTTGTTCTGCCTCTGTTTCAAGAAGTTTATGAGCGGAACTGAAGCACACCCTCACATGTTTTAGTAAATAAAGACAAAACTTAGGGCTGACGTGAGGAACTGGAATAGTCTTTTTTACATAAATGTGGCRGCCTGGAGCAGTGTGGGGGGAGTGCCCCTGAGAGGTCACACTTGCCTCACAGCCCCAGCGTTGGGAACAAGCTCCAGGCACGATGTAAACACGTTTGTGCAACTCAGCCCTGATCCGTGTACGCTGCACAACAGCAGGGCCGTGTTTAAGAGAGTAACTGCAATGCAACCCGGGTTACACTTGTTATTGTGCCTCTAGAAATACAGCAGAGCACCAGCCAAGGGGGACTGGAATAGAGTGAGGCAGCTTGAAATGCCAGGATTAAAAAAAAGCAAAACAGAGAGCTAGCCAGGCTCTCTGAGGATGCTGTCCCTGCCAGCTGCCTCGAGTGCCTGGCCGACACTGTGCCTTGCGTTTCTGGCTGAGCATTTAGGAGAGGGCCATATCTCATTACAATTCCTGACAGCAGCTGTTCAGCAGAACTACTGTGAATCCCTGGGATGGGTGATATACTGATGTTTTAGAAGCAAATAGCCAACTCTTTATTAGAGGAACACCTACTGTATAAGGGAAACCGAGGAGTAATAGATCATGGGCCTGGTGGCGAGCAAAACCAGAGTTCAACTTGAAAATTAGACACTATGAGTGATAATCACTCTTCCCTATATTAGACTTCACTCCCCTTGGTCTTTAAATGTCAGTAATAAAGCACTACAGTTTTGGTTGCTGAGCATTATTTATGTATTGTTATATATTTATATTCTTTAATACTTTTTAAACACTACAATATCAATTTATTTGACATCCTCTCATGGCAGAACCACAAATGGGTGAACTTTTAGTTCCAAATGGATGATAATGGGGGAACAGAACAGAATACAAAACACGAGGCAATTGTGTAGCCTGACAATTTATAACACTACCTGCCTTCTGCTGCCTGGTTATTTATGTCTGGGTGGGGAGATAAAGAAAAGAAGGATAGTTGCAGGRAGGACAGCTTAATTTAAAGCATTGTCACTTGCACTGGCTAAAGTCAGGAGTCAGATTCTCAATATATGTAACAGGTGTACTGCCTCTGAGCAGATCCACTAATAACAAAATGAAGCGATCCTAAAGCAAAGATGAATGAAAAGGGAACAAAAAAAACCCAAATAAGAATGCTTTTTAAGTGTAGGTGGTGACATTTCAGCTGTTTTGTACTGGCCACCAAGACAGGAATTGAAAACACCCCCAGTTTCCAGTCTATGGAAGAGCAGGGGTTTTGTATCTGGGCTGTCCTAAATGTCCTTGCACAGCAAACATGTCTTCTAYCTTCCCACAAAAAAAAAAAAAAAAAAAAAAAAAAAAATCCATGCCCAGCACTCGGGGTTCATATTCTATACTTGGACACAGATCAAGACTTCAACCTGCTGGGTCTGCCTCAAAAATTGTCCAGCAACACAAGCAGGAACAGCTGGAGGCAGCAGGATGCTTCTAGGATCACCCAGCAGACAGGCAACATAGCCAGTCACAGATCATCTCTCGCTCAGATTTACAGCACACCAAGCCAAAATGCCTCCAGTGACAGAAAGCAATTACACCTTAAGCCCAGGGGTTAGAGAGAATAAAGGCATATCATTGTTTGGATTCAATTATGTGAAATACAGATCTCCCAGGCTGGCTTTTTTATCTTTTTCTGTCCTTTCCTCTCCACACCCACTCAACGATTCTTGCACTRGATAGGTAGATGTAGCATCGCCCTCGGCTATAATAGTTTGCAAGTGTTTTAATGCTTTAAGTATGAATGTTTAAGTATTGTCCACCCACAAATGCACACAAGCAGATCAAAACTGACATTCATTACGAATCTAACATGGGTAAACATCATTATTTTCATTTCAGACAAAAATACAGTACCTTCCCCAGCTATGTGCTGTCTTCATGAATAAGAATTCACAAAATCTGCTTACATTAACATAAAAAAAAGAAGAGGATGTAGGAGAAATGTGTAAAATATCCACTGAAAGCTGGTAGATTTTGCTCACTCTTTCATTGACATTAATATCAGTCAGGTTCAGCTGGGCTGAAATGAGCAGAATTACACAAATATGAAAGCAAAAGCAGTCCCCTCACTTTTACCTGGTCATATAGCCATCTATTGGAAAGAAAAAGGAACGGGCRCTAAGTCACAGTCCAGACCATTATAAAGGTGATAAAAGTGCCGCAAGCTTAAAACTAGAATTCATAAATCTGCCATGCATATACAGTTAGAGCTTTCAGTTTCACATCAGATCTCAACAAAAATAGGAAATGCCAGAGCATCAGTACTATTTGCCATGAGAACAGAAAGCTTCTAAAAACCCCAAAGTGTTCCTACCAAGCACATTGTCACAAAAATGATTAGCAATAAGACAGCCAGAATCCACTGTCTTCAAAAGTGTTCTCAAAATAAAGCAGAGCAACAGATTAATTGTCAGGTCAAAGATTATCATTAGATCGGGTAATGTTACTACATGACTCTGTGGTGATGGATGGAAAGGATKACAACCAGAACAGAAAATTATGTGGATGATGCCCACGTGAACAGCGTCAACAGCTGAAGAAAGAATTATTTCTACAACTGAGGAAAGTCAGCAAAGCAGCATTTTGCTGATTTATTAGTGCAGAGCAATAACAGGATTATATCCTTATCTTATGACACCCTTATTATAATAATGACAGCTCTCATACTGACCAAAAAGCATTTTGATACGACATGACAACTTTCAACATTCTTGGACTGTTAGGTTTTTATGTTACTTTTTTTCTCTCTTTTTTGCTGAAATAATCATCACACTAAATTAAAAAAAAACAATAGGAACCGGCAGAGTCTCAGGGGTAAGCAGATGCACATATATTAAAATGTCAAAAAAAAAAAAAAAAAAAAAATAAAAAGATTAAAGCATAAATGAAATAATTTCACCTTTGTCTTCTTTTTTTGCGCTTTGTTTCCATTGCCTATTTAAGCACTTTTTTCCTATCTTTTCTCTCATATTTTATCAGAATGGTTTTTGCAGAGCAATCCTCTTCTACCTGTGACTAGAGTTACTAACACTGCTGGCAATAACTCAGCCAAAGCAGCACAGCCCTTTTCAGGGGGCTCTGGTGCTGATTCATTCTGCAGTCAGCTACCACCCCTGCCTTACTATGCACATGCAGCCAAAGGAGGCTGCAGGCAAGCTGTCTGCTACAGAACTCTGAAACTCTTCTTTCTATACTGACTATGATTTGAAATAAGCAGAGCTGCCTCTCTTCTCTAAATTCAGGCCATCTTTTACCTCTGCTATGTGTTCCTCCTTATCTCTACTCCACTCCTCTCTATTTTTTGGAATAATTTTCTTTCTCACTAAATGTCTCCTCCACCAATAGGATCACTCAATTTGCAGGATCTTACGACAATTTTACAAGAGTACATTTGACAGGATAGTCCCTAATTATGTTGCTAGCTGCTAGTCCAAGCACCTTGTAAATGTGGCAAATCCATCCACCAGTAAGATCAGGAACTCAGGASCCAAAATGCCCTTGTCAACATTTAAGCAAGAAAACCACTACAAACATAGCAGAATGGCATGTCAGATGGTAACCCAAGGGGTTAAAAGAAGAAATCTCAACAATTTAAGTACATCTTCCTATAAACTGCATGAACACCTTCCTTTTTTTTTTTTTTTTTTTTTTTTGACACTTGTCTTTTAAAAATATACTTCTGTTTTGACATCCTGGTTCTGAGCATATTTCACTCCTGCCAACCCACTGTTTGTGTTTTGAATAACTTGGAACAGACGAAGTGCTGGTCCAGAGACAAGAAATCCTCTGAACATCTGTCAACCACTTCAGCACTGAGAGCTGAAAGCGTGCTCTGCCAGTAGCTCTGCCCATCCTGCTGCACTCGGAGGCTGTGGGAGTTGTTAGGATGCCTTCACAGCCAGGCAGGCAGCAGAGGATGAAGGAAACAGCACAACTCGAAGCTGCAGTGGTATAGAGGTGGTCTGATGCTCCCTGGGATGCGTGGAATGAGGTAGGGGGAATGTTATGAATAAGAAAAAAATCCTACAGCGGCACTGAAAAGCAGGAGTAGTGCATYCTTTGTCACAGGTAGGGAAAGGAGAAGAGAAGGAAAAGTCATTCTCTCACAGAAAGCACACCTGTGATTTAGCTGTGATTTTAATGAGACCAAAAGCTTTATGCTGGCAAACTGCACAGATCCTTTACCATGTCCCTTCAAGGGTGTTAATCCCTCCTAACCAACCCCCAAGCCCTCGTGGAACAAGAAAAGGCTTGGCAAAAACAGCAATTAGAGAACTAATGAGGAAAGAGAAAGAATGTAGTGTTAAAAAATGGAAAATATCCATGTGGATGATGGAGTGGAGAGCACCCTGGCATGTCCCATGCTTGGGGAGCTGGTGGACCCTGATCAGCAGTGTTGTGCCTGGCACAGGGGATGAGGAGGAAGTGAAAGCAGGGCTCATGGTGCTTGGTGTGTCCTGCTCAGGCTGCCTCCTCCTGGTGCCCTGGATGGCCAGTGTGAGCAGGATGAGGAGGAGCTGGAGGAGGAGCTTCTGTGACTTGATAAGCACAAGGACAGGCTCTTCCACAAGGAATGAGCCCCTGACCTGTGAAACTGCATGTGGGGACTCATGTTTAGAGATATGAACATGGCACTACAAGCTCATTTAACAGGTTTTTGTACCCATTTCTGTAGCCAAGATCCTCCACAGTTTCTGAGGTCATACTCATAGATAAAACCCTGCTCCAGGGCTGACAGGGCAGCCRTCCAATTCAGGTGCACTCTCCTTCTTAGCTGTGCAAAATTACCAGTGTCTGAAGCCCCTTACTTCCAAAAAGCCAGGAAAGAATGCTCAGTGTCAAGCTTTAGATGGGTACATCTAAAGATTTATCATACCATTCTTTTAAATCAGCAATGCCCTGTGCAGCAGCAAATCTGTTTAGCAACTAAAACTCATGGATATCAGTTTAAAAATCACAGCTAAGCTCAGTTTTTGTGTTTGACCCAGAGGGTCTCAACCCTGCTCACTTCCTTTCATGTCCTTTTCTAATGCCAAAACTTTTCAGTGACATCAACATGTCACAAYCCACACCCATCCTCACAGTCTCATGCACTCAAACACACACTCAGGCTTCAAAAATCCACCCTTAGGTATTATTGTAATATGCCTGTATATATCATTAACCTTTCCTCATCCRTACCTAGGCTAAGACATCAAATCTAAAGAGCAGGAGATATRCAGACATTCAGTGAAGGCATAGTTKTCTGAGGYTGAGGTAAAGACAGTGCCATGTGGYTCCAGYACCYATGTCAGAGAGTTGGYACAGCAGGCAGGAAACCTGACTTTAACTCAGCAAATGGCATTTTTTACCAAAAAAGTGTGGACAGTGGTCTTACAACAAAACAGGATTTGTTTTCTTTTCCGAGCACTGTATTTTGACATCAACTCTCCATGAAGAGAAAAGCCACCAGAAAGTTTCCTGGCCTCTCAGGAGATGCTAAGAGACTTCAGCAAATTTAGAGTCGCCTGTGAATGACAGGTACAGTCCATATAACCACAAAGAGGTGATAAAAGAAYCTTGAAAGACCATTTAGAGTTACAGCCTTGAAAAAAAATAGTGTAAGCAGGACAGAGAACGTTCTCCTGGAAGGCAGTCATTCCCAAGTCCTTTAGCTACATTAATTTGCTTGTTTGTTCACAGGAACAGCGAAGGTGTCTCATTGTCTCACATTTTGTCCCTGAAGACAGTGCCACTGTCTGATCCCTGTTTCTCAAGGAGGGAGACAGCAGAGAGCAGCAGGAGACATGGATAAAATAATGACAYTCAATATTTAAATTCATCAGAAATCTGAAATTAATGAGTAATGCTCCAACCACATTAAGCTTGGAAAGAAGATAGRGACTTTGACTTTTATAATCTGTAACTAACACAGTTTCATCTGCATCTTAGCTATCACAGAAATTTTCCCAAAATCTGCACAGAAATKAACCAATTAAATGGTATTTCTGTGCGCAAAAGAGTTCAATTATTTAGGACAATTAAAATAATATATTAAAATAACATGAAAGGCAAGCAGCACATCTTCATACTTTCATCAAGCAAAATCCAAAATTTCTATAAAAGTAAACACAATATTCAGTAGTGAAGTTAAACTAAGGAAGACACACAGGGTAAAACCTGAAAAGACACCCTTGGATTTAATGCCTCTTTAAAAAGGTAACAATAGCTAGAAGGCTATTTTTTTTTTGTTTCTTAAATTAAATAAACAGGTCTCAATCCATGTGAAAGAAAAGCCAAATTAAAACACAGCTGTTCCCTAGTTAAAATAATTCATTAGTAACAAATAGAAAAAAAATGGGCTAGGRTGTTGGGATGACTCTGAGGCAGATGCATTTTGGAAAGAAGCAATAATCCAGAGTGTAAAGCATCATAGAAACATAGAATCGTTTGGAACGATTGGAAAAGACGTCTAAGATCATCGAGTCCAGCCATTAACACAGCAGCACCGTGTTCAGCACGAAACCATATCCCCAAGTGCTGCATCCACACACCTTTTGAACCAGGGATGACCTTACTTCCAGGGATGACAATTCTACTGTTTCCCTGGGCAGCTTGTTCCAATGTTTGACTGTTCTTTCGGTGAGGAGCATTCTCCCAAATCTAATCTAAACCTCATTTAATTTCCTCTCATTCTGTCACTTGTTACATGGGAGAAGAGAATAGCACCCACCTCCTTTTAGGAAGCACTGCAGAGCAACAAGGTCCCATTTCTTTCCTTTTCTCCAAAAACAAACAACCCCAGCTCACTCATCTGCTCTTCACCAGACTTGTGCTATAAATCCTAAATCATGATAAAGCAGGAGCTGAATTCAACTCTTGGTTCTGTCACAGACTCTCCATCAGACCTTAAACAGCACATATACTTTGTGACTCAGTTTCCCCAGCTGTACAGTAGGAAAGACAGAAYTTTGATTCTGTAAAGTGTTCAGCCTTATGAATGCATATTTTAATGTCAAGCTCAGCTAACTAAACTTCCTAAACCCAAATAGCTTCTGCTAACCAAAGTGGAAGCTGTTGGCATGTGGAAGAGTACAGAACTGGGCTCTGAAAGAGCAGTGTGAGCTTCCATTCAGTTTTCAAGCATYCTCTGCTCAGGTAATCAGTGTGCAAGCTCCCTCCAAGTCATATTTCTTGAGCAGAGATTACTCATATTTTTCAAGTAAGTTTCCTTCTTCCCACTGAAAGAGCCAGTAACTTTGCCTTGTAAGTATCAGCACTGTGGTCCTCTCCGGCTTTGGACATTCAGTTTTCCATGTGTGGTGCAAATTAAATTCAGTTTGCTCCTCTAAACCACAGCTTTGAACACACTGGTTTGACTGCTGTAGCTTGTTGGGGAATCAAAATGCAGATCAGTCTTGTCAGGCTTATCAGAACTTGTAATGCTCTCTGGTATTTAAAGACAAAGCAGGAAGTTTTTTAAAGTGATAACTGAGTAACTCCCATCAGCCTTGCAGATGTCATTGGGTGTGGGGCACCAGACAGACACGGAGTCCAGACAAAGACGGCTTAGTCGTCTAAGAGATGTCTTAAAATAGTCCTAAGCTCAATGTCTCTCAGAGGCACAGGCCTCAATTTCAACCACAAGGTGTGTGGTGAATAAGAGGTCTATCTACACAGAATCCTCTCTCTTTGCCCTGCAAAGGAACCTACAGTGAACTGCTGGTGATCTCCTTGGATGGAGCTGACCGGATCCCTGCAACAGAACAACAACTTCATCATGAAATGAAACGTTTAAGTCAGCAAAACCCATGATTTAAGCATGAGAAGCCTGGACCTCTGTTGCAAGAGACTGTCCAGCAATCAGTAGCAGTGCATAAACTCTTATTTTTCAACCCTTTGTATCTTTCCAGTCGCCACTGATGTCACACAGCAACTCACACATGCAGGAATATTTATTTTCCAAGTTCTTTCATTGTCCCTGCTTTTTCTTGCCTGGCTACTAACTTTGCTTCCATCAGCTGAAGTGGTTGAGACCTCTCAGAGGCTCACTGCAGCATGCACCTGTCAGCTCTCTAACCTGTCATTGTTTTGACATATTGTAAGAGAGACTTTATGTGGGCATCTGGATAAATATAATTCTCTCCACACCTCTGGGAAAATGGGAGTCTTCCTTGGGCTATCTGTGGGAAATGAGGGGTGCATGGGTTTTCAGGCAGAAGAAAAGTGTACGTGAAAAGAACAATGCTCCARGAAGTGGGAAGGCTAGAAACTATTCTTTCAGTGGCACTAGAAGTATAYACATTTATGCACAGAATCAGTTTGCAGGGGCATTAAATCATTCATTGTGTTATTTTTTATGTGAAACTTCTGTGTTACACATTACACTCTACATTCCTGAAAATAGTTTATGATAGGACAAGGATTACTTTAGGCAAACACTCAGCAGGAAAAGCAGAAAACATACCATTGTTTCAGATCTTGATTATGCAGATTGGCTGCTCTAGTAAGGAAATTAACTCTATGCCACAGCTGTGGAGACTAAAATTATGGAACAATCGATATTTTGAAAACTTTGAAAATCTGCCAAAGGAGAAAATTACACGATTGAACAACAGCTTTTATAGAATCAAAGTTAAATATTTCRCTAATGAATTTGTTCAGTGTTTTGGTTAAAAACTTAATTGTTGACTTTACTGTGATATACCCAACAATTTGTCCAACCACATATAGTTTAGGAATTCAAATGGAAAAAAAGTAATTGTTAAAAAACAAATAGAAAAAAGTCAGTGTTCACTTTCTAGGCCTAATAAACAAAGCAACCTTTTACTGCATATTTTAAAATATTCTTTCAACTTTTTTTCTTGATCATTTTGAGTTCTATAATACATTTGTTCTGAAAAAAAAAAACAAAACCAAACACAAGACAAGGCATAAGGAGGAAATGGAGAAACCTTAGGAAAAAGTAGAACCAAAAGTGTAAAAACTACTTTGAATATTTCTGAAGGATCCTTGATCCTAAGAGATTCCATCTATTAAAAAAATGAYTGTTACTAATAGCCCCAGGACTGTGCCTTGGTATGGGAGACATTTCTATGCTTCAATTCCCTGAGAAGGATRGCAGCAAGATGTGACGAGTGATGGTGAGCAGTTAGAGCAGAGCAGCCAGATGAAAAGGAGTCTGTAAACCCATCCCCAGACACCCTGGGGACTGAGCAATCACCAACAGCCCAGAAGCTACAGAGACACAACTCGATAAAGAGTTTCGGTAACCTGGCTTCCAGATATCAAATCTGCTGATATGGGTATGATTCACACCCATTACACTTGAATTATTCCAAGCCCCTCCAAACTGCCGTCTCAAATGTCATTTCCGTCAGCTCGGTCACTCATTTTTAGCATTATTCCTCCACTTCCTCCGAGCCCAACAACACAATGAAATAAATGTGCTGCATCCAGAGTATTCAGATTACAAAAGTAACTGACGCCAGCAAGGTCAGACATATGAATTCACTGCAAGATTGCTTTGAAAGAAACTCTTGCTAAAGGATTCAACAGCTAGATAATCACCTTGTGCCAGCAAAGGGAAGAGGGAAGGAAATAATTATTTTGTTTTCTATSACCACTTCTCTCTTATTTGTGGGAGAAGATTGGGAGTTCTTGCTGTTCATGGCAACAGAGAAATTAAGCAAAAATAGTKTTATGTTTTATAAAGCAGAACAGTCGTCAACTCATAATTTAGCCATTCATTACTGCAGCTACCATAACTAGAAACCAGCACGATACAATCTAGAGMAGCCGGGAGCTCTTTGCTGCTAATCCTACAGGCAGTGCCTCGTACCATAAACCCATCATTCATTACAGAGAACAACTGACAGATTCTTCCCCTAAGGAGGCCAAGATTACCTAAATCTGAAATGCCATGCCCTGTCAACACAGGTGTACAGGAAAGAAGCTCATCTACTGGCAGGCTAGGTAATACATAAAAATAGTCACTGCCCAAAGTAGKTAATCAGTAAAAAAAAAAAKCACAAAACCCAACAACCAAGGTTTGATGTTCAGTTGATAAAATGTTAATGATAATAATTCTGCATTTGTTTCATTGAGGCTATGCTATTGAAGTCCTTCAGAAAATGAATTGCCTTACACAGAGCTTGCAGACTGTTTAGTGTGTGGGCTCTACAGCCAGAAAAGCATTTGTAGGAGGCTCTTGCTGCGCTGTTTCCAGTCTCCCCTCCCGTGACTGAAATACAGCGCTTGGCACGGTGATGCAGGGAGAAGGAGGTCCAACATACAGCAAGCATCTGGAGTGACTAACTGGAGTTATACAGAGGTTTCACCTGCCTCTGAACTCGGACTAATTATGTGCATTTATTCTTCATGCTAACAGATCCCTTTAGCATTGAACCTTTCAAGTGTTGGTGTCAAGCACATCATTTAAGACAGAATTTGCTGAAAGGCAGGCAGGTTTATTTTATAATGCCACTCTGGACTGGAACTGGAAATACCTGCAGTACTGTACACTGCATTTTGTCCTGATTCAAGTTCTTCTTGCTATTTCTTTTTTTTTTACCCTTCTATTTCCCTACTCAGAGAAATAGAAAAAATTTACAGGACTCTTGTTTTGTTACTTGCTCTTTGTCCATTTTAAGTCAAAGCAGAAAAACACTTGCTGACCCAGCCATACAAATTATACCGTTACCTAATGAACTGTTGCAGAACTCATTTGAATGTCGCTGACTTTGTGAGGAGCATGAATCTTCCAGTCATTTAGACAGGAGTTGTTCAGGATAGACAATATTAATTTAGGGATGAGTCATTATGTTCAGTACCAGTCTGRGGCCTAATGATTTGATTCAAATTAATTTAAATCACTGGGGAGAAAAGAAAATACTAAAATCAYGCATATAGCAGAATATCAAAACAATCTTTCCCAAGAGCCAAAGCACTTATGGGCTGTCATTGCTAGGCTGAAATTTCCTTTTTCGCATCATATGCATAATCCTGCTCAAGTGCAATGGTGCAGAATTCATTGGCTAGAGCAGCCCCATAGTTCCTCTGAGACAGAGAGACCTGGAGTTCAGAAAGCTTTAAAGTTGTATAGAAAAAGATTTCTGCCACTCCATGATGCAGGTAATATTTTGGAGTAGGCAAAAAAAAAAAAAAAAAAAGGACTGGCAGAGAGTCAAGAGTCTAGCTGAGTCCTGATATTGGAGAAGTAAGGTCTGAAGGGAATAAAACAAGGATGAGAGTTGTTTTCCTTTTTTTTGGATAACACGATGGAGAATTTCTTTTAACATTTCATGACAGAAACAGGACAGCATTGGGTTGTCTTCACATACATCAGGCCAAACAGACCTGGGATCTGCCACTCGGATAAATTTGCTCTATTTGCACATTTGTGGAGAACTCATTAGGAAGCCTGAAAGTGAGGTAAAACTTTCCACGCTTGAAAGCTGAACTAAAGTCAGCAGATTATTTATTTGCAGMGGTAGCTCTGTAGTGGGTAAGAGGAAAGAAAGTGCTGGTTTAGACTTCTTTGTAATGGGTTGGTTTTTTTTTACTGTATTTTCATCTGCTGTGTTAGAGCAAAGTCAGCCATGTATTGGCATCCAACAAAACAGGGAGGAGCGCARGGTCAAAGCAGTGCCTTGGGTTTACACAGCACTCTGGGCAAGGGTTGATTTAACCCTTGTAAAGCCACTACCATGAGCCATGTATTCTGATGCTCACCTGTGGTAAATGTTCAGTAATATGGCCTGTTTTTGAGAAGTTGTTTCATGGATGCTTTGAACCTAAGCTGCTGAAGAATTCTTTATTCTCCTCTCCTTCAGAATACCTTGAGGAAGGATTACTTAGGGTTTAGCTCTTAAGAGATCATTGATAATAATTTGGATGGAGGTGCAACAGGGAAATTCTTTACGGTTCTGCTTTTGGAAATCATCAAGGAGCCTTTAATTACAAGCTTGCTCACTTGCATTTTAAGCACAGGATTAAATGCACACCAACAAGCTGGTGTCTCTGCACACTGAGCCTCATGTACACCTGAGTGACTGGTGACCTGTTGATACAGGAGATAAAGCCTTTCCTCCCCATGCTACAGCAACCAGGACTCAAAGCACATGATAATAAAATTAGGGGACTAAAATGACCTGCAGGTCTATTAACTGGACTGTAGAAAGCAAYGCAGGGTTGTGATCAACAGATTTGGTTTTGCTGCTGATTCTGTCRACAGGCTGGGGAGTGAGGGCAATTACTAACTCAGTCACTTTCCTGCATCTCTGCTTCGCTTTCTGTAAACTGGAGCTCACGATATTAATTTATTTTGCAATCAACTGATAAGAAATGCCACATAAAATCTTCTCTGGCTRCATGTAAATAAGAGACAGAATTTAAGATTAGCCCACGTTCAGGCTGACTGGTGACCAAATTCAGTATTTTAACAAAAGTGTCCGAAGATAAACTTCCACAAAATAAATTTACTGCAGTATATATTCCCCTACAAAAAGCTGGCTTTGAGATGCTTGCTTGCACCTCACTGACTGCACTGGCTCCGTCACCTGCAAAATTTGATTTTTGACATTAGCTCTGCTGCATGACTTTCAGCCCTTGAGGTTCCTCCTTTGCTTCAAGCTTCTCATCACATCCACCCTTAACTTGTGTAATGTACAAACTGTTTCGTGCCTCCCTGTGCTCACTGAGACTTCACAGCTCTGTTTGTAGCTCTTGCACAATTTCCCAGGAAAAGAGGAATTGCCTAAGCCTGACACTCAGGGTCTGTCCACCTCCAMACAAAAAATGCTCCTGCACAAACAMTGTCGGTGGCTGCATGATMCATGGCAGTCAGTGCAAGAGATTTCAYAACCATCTGACTTTTGTTTTCAGTAGCCTATATCCAATTCATTAGAAGAAGCTGGTAAATGTCAGCTCTACAAACAGGACAAAAAATGATTCAGTACTCTCTATATAATCTGTCTAATAAATTCAATAGGTGTCACTTTTGTGGAAGGGTCTATATACCTCAGCAGTAATTTGTCACCAGGAAACAGTTTCAGGGCGTTTCACAGTTGCGTGTCAGTGTTCATTTCAGGCCTTATCTTCAATGAACATTTCTTGCTAAGAGCAATTAATTCCTTGCATCTGTCACTATAGGAACAAAGCAAATGCACTTTATGCAGAAGGCCCATTATTCAGTACATTAGGCACTGATATGACAGTTCTACTCATCCCACAGTCACATACAACAATAAGTAACCTTACTTATCACTAAAATTTGCAAAATTTAATTTATGAGGGTATGTGCTTTCTTTCCTTTTTATTATTTTATTTTTGGTAGTACTTCCAAATATTATAATGCTGATGAAAAAAAAACCACTACCCCAAAACAAAAAAAATCCCAGCCCTCTAGTAAATGCTGCATCAGCATTTCAATTCAGTCAAATTTGAAAAGTAGTGGTAAGATTAAAAAAAGTAAAGGGAAAAAAAGGCATAGGGTTCATTAAGGGGAGAAGACTTTGAAACTATACTGAAGTATATTGGAAGTTATTTGAAATTTGCAGATCTATCTGCAGCATGACTTTTGCTCCACTCTGACCCCTCAGTCCTAGCCTGCCCTCAAATATAAAGGCCTAACTATATTCCAAAATCAATATAGGTTGTTGTGGACAACTTTTCAAAGGAAATTATTAGACATTAAAAATTCAGTAACATCTCAGGATAACATTCTGAACAGAGGAAAGAAAGGAAATGCTAGAAATGCCAGGAATGAAAAGCAGAMAATTATTTGCTCATCTGATGTTTGCTGCAATGAGGAAGAACCAGGGAGATTCACATACAGGATATTTTCAATCAACTGGAGGAAAATGAAAAATCAAGCAGGGAAAAAAATTATATTTATTCTTTGTGATGCAAGTTACTGGTTTCCTGAAATATTACCATACTGTACAAACTGCTAGGTGATGAAATTAAACAACCACAATAGCKACATTATGCACTCTGAATATTTGGAAAAAATATATATGCACAGAGCAGTCACTGAAGTAAGAGAGGCAGTTTATTCAAGCTGCATGTTGCATTCATTTTTCTCAGTGATGCCAGAAAATATATTAATTCTTAAAACCTGCTTGCTAATCCTTTGTAGCAAACAGTGGAGAAAACTCAATTGGGATGCATTTAAGCAGGCACCACAGGAAGCTCATTCTGGGACAAGATCACAGAGTTACTTTCATCTGTTTTGAGACAGAAAAAACAATGCATGACACAAGTCCAGTCAGAGGCAACCAACATAATATAAATTGCAGATCATTGCAGTGTGAAAGACCTCCTTTGCCATAAACACTAACACTAGAAATRGGAAGCTATTCCATGTACCTCAGAATCAAGGGTGCTCATTTTCTCACAGGTTTTTTGCCATACATTTGAGGTTCTGCTCCATATTTACCTCAACAGTTGAAACCTGTCTTCCAAGTGTCCTGCACCATAGACATACATTCCTGCTTTCCCTCCCCCATACCCTCTAAACCCTATGGTCACCATATCTCTCCTACATTCCTCAGTTAATGATCATGCTTCAACATATAATGGTATGASCAGATTCAGACTTTGTGTGTGGCAGGCATAATGGTTTAGGGTTTTCTCCCTTTTTTAGGCACTGGTAAGACCCTTTCTCTTTTCTCAATATCAAGTTTCACTCAGCACATAGAAAGCTATATTTTTGAGACATCCATAAGTTTATCAAAGATAGTGAAAATTAAGAGCATCAGAAAAAAAACAATGGTCTTAATTGTAAAACCATTCAAAAATGAGCTAGAAAACCATCAGTGTGTTACAGCCATTTCTAGTTTGATTCTTGCATCAAAACAGGAAGGTATAGTCAGTGAAAACTGAGCTTGTAACATTAATTTCACCTCAATATCTGCAACCAGGCTGGACCTTGTAATAAACATACATACAGCTGAAGCTGTTCACAGTTTCCATGAATTAAACCAGCCTSGTTTTCCTTCCATAAAGCTCTTAGAAGACCTGGACTTTATTCTGCAGCCTGGGATGAATGCAGGCACCCTGCACGACAGTCCTCTCACCAGCTGCTCCCCAAGGTCACACAGCCTTCACCTCAAGTGTTTACATGCACACARTCTTCAAATACTTCCATTCACCTACTTTAAACCAAAGAAATAGTGCAAAGCAGCTCTAACCCTTTTTGGGAAAAACAAAACACTTGGAAATGTTGGTGTTTCATCAGTAAYATTCCACTCATCTAGTAGAAATGTACTAGTTAAACGTAACTGTTTATTAGCTGCAACTGTGGGGGGTGGTTGTCGCATTTTTTTCAATAATGGAACTCTGCTCTGAATTAACAAAAGCCACTGATTTTTTCTTAATGATTAGCATTTGATCCCTGAAGCACTGTGCAGCTAGTTTTCTCCCTCCTATTTAAGTTTCCAAAAAAATATTTGAACTCCAAATGAAGGAGGAATTGCTGTGGGGTTTGCTGAATTCCACAGGCTTTTAGCTGCCTCTTATTTCTTTAGCCAGCTCCTGAGTCACTCCAGAAACACCCCATGTCAGGAGTCCTTTGAACCACATGATCACAGCTGCCAAGTGAGATTTTTTTCCATTTTCAGAGGAGTTTCATCCTTTCCAGGTTGAGTRACTGCTGTTATTTCCTCTTTGCCTTTGTATTCTCTTTTACATTCACACRTTTCTCAGTCCTTTGCCTCTCCTGTCCCATCACTCCATGAGCTCTTCAGCACAAGCTGCCTYACATTTTGGGCACAAACCTCTTGCCTGATACCAAGGAATCAACTCAGCTGGCATCTCTGAATGTTACTGCCATGGACACTGCCCAAATGCACAAGGAGGCAGAAGTGCAGCCATTTTTAGGGATAAATTTTTAAGGGCACAGATAATACGGTGGCATTTCAGCTGCTTGGAAACCAATATATTTTTAGCTTAATTAAATTGGATTTTTTTTTTTTTTTTGTTAAATGAATACGCTAGTTTCCAAGTGTCTGAAAAAAAGGGATTATTTTCCAAGCCAGTCAGAATATTTCTATTCATCATGTTAATTCATGTTTTCTTTGCTGAGTTAGTATTTTTTGATTCTTAAATGTTCTAAATTTTAAAATTCGTTGGTCCCCCACTTCAGCTGCTGMTAAATGAGATTTCTAGTAACTTTAAAATCCAGAAAAGCCTGTTGTTTCAGCAATACTTTACTGTCTGTTGTTTAAATCCAATTATTTAGTATTCCTGGAACAACRATAGCAGTTTTATACATATATTAGTTGCTTTATATTTATCTCCTTAAACTTATTTTCATTATCTCCTTAGCATTCAGCAGTCACTGTAAATCCATTATCCAGTCACAGGTCCAAAACACATAATTTGATTRAACACATTACAAAAATAACGAGAGGAGTTTTTTCTATCGTGCTTTACCAGAACAATGAAGAAATGCCATGCACAACAATTCCCTCCTCACAACAATTCGCACAGAAACATTCTTTGTTTGCAAAGCTTCTTTGTCCTGTGATGCTTAATTAAGGATATAATGGAGAATATTATAGTCATTTTAGAGCCATTTGGAAGTAATGATGCCTGAGGCCAAGCAAGGAGTTTTGTTAAACTCAGCTAAACACGGAAGTGTTGGCAATGGCCATTAAAAATGGACCCCATTGTTATCCCAGCTTTCCGAAATAACTCACTGTTCCCTTCTCCTCGCCTCCACCACAGCAGCTACAGTTTTTAATTTCTTGGGTGCCATGCCTCTCAGCAGCATAAAGTTGCATTTTGTAGGAGCTTATCTCTCTCCTTTATTAAACAGCATGCCTTGAAATCATTTCRTGTTAGCACAAAGTTCCCAGAGGCATGCAGCTCCCATCACAGGTTGTAGCCGCAGCTATYGAGTCGGTCATGTGGATCGCAGAGGCACAAGAGCTGTTTATGCTAAATGAAAAGATCTAGAGGTGAATTTCATCCAGAATCAATCAGCTCATTTCCATGAAGAATTTTTGCAATTTTATGGGTTTTCAAGAGCAGCTCTCMGTATCTCAGTCTGGTATCAAAGAAGATCAGGGTGGAGTTATTACACCTCAAGCTCTACTGAGGATAAAAGGAAAATTATTTTTGATATGCACAGTCTTACTATAAATGTTTCCAACATATATATTTTCCACTTAAAGCATGCTTCCACAAAGGGTATTTGGACTGCAGTAAAATAATCATTTTTCATGAGTATTTTACAGAGACACTATGCACCATGGACTAATGTGTGGAAAATAAGGTGCTTCTAATGGAGATTTTGAATTTGTTACAAAATTGATTTTATCAATATTTTTAACAATGTATGGAATCAGAACAAAAACCTTAAATATACAAGTCTGTTCCCACAGGAGAAGGAGTCCTGGACTGTGATGAGCCAGGTTAGATGGGTTAGATGCTAACACATGGGAACAATGAAAGACTGTCCACACTCCAAAATATTTGCTTAAATCCAAGGGAGAAGTTTCCAGTGTAATTCATGTTTCACACTCATTTGGCTTCTGATTCAAAAAAGTAAATTTTGTTGCATAAAACTGTGCACTGTGAGCTGAACTGTTGCCTTAAACTCCCATTCCCCAAGGCAAGGCTGCCAGGCATAGAACAGCAAGTTTCATTTTCAAGTTTTCTACTCCAAGAGTTAGTACCTCTTGAAATCTTTTGTTAGGGAAACAGCACATTCAATGGGCCCATTTGAAACCTTACCTCTTGAGAGACAGGGGAGCTGGAAAATTTCTCAAAATTCTTTTCTACAAATAGGACAGCACATTAAAATTATTATCAACTCAGAAAAACCAGCAAGAAAATCTCCAGAAATCTTTTCTTTTTTTTTCCTTAAAGTCCCCAAAATTTTCTGCTGTGCAGAAGTCAAAATGTGTTATTTATCTGTCACTCCCAAGTTTTTAGATTAATATCACCAGCCTTTTAGATGTGCCAACATGAGGTGATCTTCTGCCCAGCACAGCTAAGACTCAAGATGAATGACGCAAAAGGAATGAATTTCATCATAACTCCAGCTGTGGTATCCTTTTCTACCTGCCCGTATTGATCAGCTTTGAAGTGCTCCCCCTCAAAGTCATGTTTTCATTTCAATTTTACATTTTATCTCCTTTTTTTTTTTCCCCCATAGACTGAAATATTGCTTCTCAGACCAAAGAATTGACAAAAAATTAATTTTGGAGCCACGCAGTCCAGGACACTTCACATTAAACCRTAGACACTACAGGCAACTAGATAACACTAATAGCACCTGAGGCAATTTCCTTTCCTATGTTTCTTCTCAGTTGCCAGCTGGAGTCTGGGCTAAAAATAGCCTTGTCATGACAGAATAATGAATCCCAGTGATAAGTGTATTTCGCAGAAACGCAATGAGGTCATTATCTGAGCGTTAATGGATGAACAGGGTGGGAAAGGGAGGGAAGCTGTTATTGGGTGGTACAATAAAAATGCAGAATGAATGAAAGAAAAGAGAACAAATGTTACTCAAAAGGCTCTGAAAATCGTAGCCTGCTTTCCTGTTTATGTTAGTGTAGGAATAATTTACATGACATTAAAAATTAAAAATACTCATAAGAAATTCTTAGCTGGCAATTTGTCTGCATAAACAATTACTGCTTTCCAGGCTCTGTGAAATTATTCTGTTTTATCTATAGGACATTTCAATAATTGTACCATATATCTATTAATTACAGTTCCACTAATAGTAAGGGAAGCATATTCCAAAGCTAAAAAACTCAAAAAAACCCCAAACCAACCAACCACAAAGTCATCCAAACCCAAGAGCTCTGAACTAGTTCCTGTCTGAAATATTTTACCCTTAAAAATACAAGTAAATAAACAAAGAACAATATAGCTACATTCTCATTATTATGAGCTGTGTTGAAGCAGTAAATCTGYAGCTAGACACAGCTGACTTGGAAAGGGGATGAATTTCAGATTAGTTGATTAAAAAAAAAAAATCTTATTGCTGCTGTAATGTCTAATATTACTATGCCCAAAAGAAATCAGTCATTTTACCTCCCAGCCTGCTGCTTATCATCATTTGACATAATTTGCCTACTGGCAGTTTCAGCATTTCCCCTCTTTAGAAACTATCCRATCGTATCTTTCTTCATTGCCTTTAAAGACAGCACTAAGTCAGRGAAAGTACATTTTAATACTCTTATTTTAAGCCAAACCTTTCTCTTCATTGAAAAGGGAGCAGAGAGGTTTCCACTTGAGAAAAACATCCTCCCTCCACCTGGACAATACTTTGTGTGACACTGCCTGAGWGAGATAGAATGTATAGATAATGTACAGATATGTGCCAAAGACCAAGAAAGCTTCTGAGAGTGGTTGATGAACAATAAAGTTAGTCCAGCAGGTAGAGGTGGGGCACTWGCACCAGAGCATTCACAGGGAGCCYTTTGTCAGGGCTCCACAAAACCTGAGAAATTTTGAATTTCCASGGAAATTCACAAATCCAGGGAACCACAAAACCTGCTAAGTTTGAATTGAAGCTCCTGCTTAGGCCCAGCAGCAAAGCTTAATTGCTTATTGGGCAACACCATCAGAATGCAGATTTGCTTGATTAGAACATTTAATGCAGCACAACTTAATGTTCCAGACTCCCATGTATCAGCAGAGAAAAACACAGCAATGGGTCTTGTACAAAAGTACGATACATAGAAAGCAAAAGAAAAAACTTTCAAGGCTGACCAATTATCAGTAACACACAATGTAATTACAACACTTCAGACTAAAGAACAGAGACAGCCCCCSATCCTGCAAGCATTTATTGGCCTGCACTTCCCTACCATGAGTAATTTCTTCAGGATTCAATGAGACTGCATAATTAAACCATGTATCATCATTTCGAAAGCACACGTCTGAAACAAATACCATCTACAGTCTCCACTCTATTTGCTGAGCAGAGGGGAGGAAAAAAGGAAAAAAAAAGTGGAAAAGTYCTCTGACAAAGGTCTTGCTTTTCTCTATGGCTGAGGAGAAAAGAAGACATTATCACCAGAAAAACAGCACAAATATTAACAGTYCAATGATCAAGACATTTTCAAGTTGAAAAGGTCAGGATAGATTGACTTAATAGAACTGATARGTCTAGACTGCAGTCTTGGGTTAATGAATAAATTTTTGTGGTGAGGATGGAAGGACCAGTACTGATCAGGAATAATTATTAAAACTTGATGGCTAAGGAATTTATCCTTATACAAATTACTGGAAGGCAAGTTTTTAAATAGTTGGTACAGTTGTAATGAATGACCTGCCCACATGTTACAGCCACAATGTCAGGAGGGACAGATCCTTGACACAAAAGGCAAACACACATTTATAAATCATGCCATAAACAAGATCTGATATGCAAACATTTAACAGCAACAATTAATTAAATTTTCATGCATCTAAACATGAATTAATATTTATTAACTCTTCTCAAATATTTGTTTAGGATCTTCAAGCCAGCGCCGATTTTTACATTTTTAAATAAGTAGCAAAATACAAATTAAAAGAATTTGCTGGCAAGACAAATAAAACCCTCAAAGATATGAATACTCAAATATTCTTTCTTCAAAGAATTTGGGGACAAAAAAAAAACCAAAAACCCAACAACATAAATTTAATTTTAATATATTCTTGGCAAATAGTTTAACTAACAACGAAGCAGTTTGGAATGGAGAACAGCTCCTGGAAAGAAAGAGTAAGTTTTGAATTCATAACAGCTRAGAAGCGGTTAAGCAGAAATTTACTGAAATACAGTTGAATTGATGCTGTGCACAATGCAGCATGAAATAAGGGACAGACAGGAAGGAAGCATATTAAGGAATTAAGAGTTTCCATTACAGGCTCATATCAGGACATATCAAGGATTTATCTCCCTTCAGAAATTTTGCTTTCAAGCATATTCACACTGCTTAGTATGAAGAAAAAAAGAAAAAGAAAACCAACCAAACCCTGCTTCAAAAATATCTAGCTTAATATTTTCTCTCCCATACATATCTCAGGCAACAGTAGATATGATCCAGTTACATACATCTAGTACAGCAAACACATTACATGTAAAAATGTCATTGCTGCTAAGTACCAGAGCTGTAGGACCATGCATTAATATTATTAAGCAGAAAGATAGTTTTAATACTTCCTTTCCTAACACTKGTTCAGAATGCAGCTGTTACTTTCCAACTTTGTTTTCTGACCCTATATCCATATGTCTTCACCACCCTCTGTTCTACTCATATAATACAGTTTCAGGGTTGGTTCTTGACAAAGATGTATGCCAGGCCATCTCTCACTATCTCAGACAACAAACACAGGCCTCTTTGTCTTAGTTTCTCCAGCAACTGCACAGAAACAGAAAGAAGCAAGAGCAGTARCACTGGCTAGGCAGCACTAATTATAAGGTACAACACCTGCTGAGGAAGGAAGCACATTCCAGAAAGAACCCCGATATGCTTCATAACTGGAATAAACACAGCACATCCCAAAGCTGTTTGCAAATGGAGCCAAATCTGAACACAAAAAATACATCCTTTCAGCAGCAAGCAATTTCTCTTTCAATTTAGGGATTGTGTACCTGCTGATGAAATTTTCTAATTCAAGCTACTTGATTAAAATTCTATGACTAATACATGCTTAGATTAGCAGCTCAACTGCTTGCAAGGTATCCTTCAAAGCAGATTTATCCTATATTGCATTATAGATGCCGTTGCCAGACACTAGCAATAGCTCCCATTTTGAGCTTGTGCGTCAGTCAAGCTCTTATTAAAAGGTGACACTGTTTGAGGAATTTTTCTCCAGTGACAACAAACCAGTACACTTTCAATTTCYCTAAATAGGTTTATTTGCCTGGTTAAACTCTGTGGCTTCATTGCTTCAGAAAATGTAACATCCTACAGTGTCTCTACACAAGATACCAGGTATCCCACCTGCTCCCATGCACACTGAAGATGTACAGACCAAGTGAAAAATGTCAAGAAAGCAWGACAAACTGAAGAGACCTCCCATCATTGCCTGAGATGTTGCCCAAAAAAAGTACACATGCAGCTGTTCATGTGAGTTCCCTGCAGTACCAAATCCTAATGGCTCTATAAATGCACAGGTGAAGCACAATCAACATAGGCATTATCAGAAGCATACTCAGATCTTAGCATTAGTGTAGATGGATGAGTTGAAAACCTGCATAAAGAGATTAATTCCCTGTGTATTGCCTGTGCACAAATTATTTTCTTCCCTCTTAAACTGGCATAAGCATAGAAATCAGAGCAATCTGGAAGACAGAGCATTTTCTAGCACAAAGCCTCACTTAGAGGATGCAAAGTGATCCTGTATCACTGCCAGGCTCTCATCCAGCTTAGCTCACCATAGATTTCTGAAAGAGGGACAATACCACTTGCTGAAAGAAACCATTCAGAGAGGCATTTTCCCCCTTCCACAGCCTGTGGAGATTATGATGTAAAACTGGATAAATCATCATGACATTAAGTTGTGGCAACTGCTCCAACATTGCTTTCTATATACTATGAGGACAAAATGCTTTGAACTGAGATCCTTGGGTCTGATCTGAAGATAGTGCCACACAACCCTCAGAAACCATATCAGACTCACAAAAGGCCCGACTCAACCTTAGTCTCACRTAGCTGGTGCTCAGGGTCAGCTACTTCAAACTTCCACAACCACTGATACRCTGTTTGTAATCTGCTTCTTGGGTAAACATTAATGTACCAAAAAGGATATGTAGCACATCTAACAAAACCTTCTTCAATACTTATTAAGATTAAGATTTAGATTTCTTTTTTTAAGATTTCTTTTTTTTTTTTTTTTTTATACAGAGAAAGGGAACATGAGTGTGACTTGGAGCATCAGCTGAGCGTTATGAATCCATATCCACTGTCATTTTTGAGAATATCTGACTAAAATCAAGAAGTCTATAATAGCAGTCATTACTTCAACATGGAAATTAGGGGTATTGTTAATTCCTTTCAACATGTATCAGCTCCCTTTTAATTGGATCTATATTCATTACGGAAACTGAAATTAAAGAACAGCTATGAAAGGCTTTTGATGGCAGCTGTATATATCATGCCCTGAATTAAGTTATAAAAATGGTTAATACATTATGTGAACCTTCAAGTACCTATTTCACTCCATTTAATTCCACATGTCCTGAGCACCGGCTGGGGTACTGCACTAATGCAGCAAACACTTAGGATGGGTAAAAGAACTCATTCCATTTCAAATGCTGCAAAATGCATAGATCATGGCAACAAACCTCCCTAAAATCTGTTGGTTTGCAATTGATTTGTCTGCCAGGTGCAGGATCTGCTCAGTAAATGAGGTGTAGGACAGGAAAGAAATAGACACTTGAATTTCTTCCCACCTGAAATGTCACAAGAAATGCCACAAAGTAAAAACTGGCTGATCTAGGGTAAATGTACTATGCCATTGCCACAGCAAATATTTTCTTTTCCTAAATAAACGTTGGAAGAAAAGAAGACAAGAGGAAATGTTTGTGCTCAGCTTCAGAAGACTTTTGTAAGAACTTCCCCGTCTGTCTCACACAATTTTTTTCCTTTTATTTTGCAATGGATCAAAAGGAAAGGGAGAAAAAAGTGTGTTGTACCAGTCTCTCAAAATRTTAACATTTCCTTTCTCCTACTTTTTGCCAGAGAGCAGTAGTACATTTATTCTCATGCCTTCAAAATTTAAACCCCATAGCACTCTTCCTGCTTGTCCTGTGCAGCACAAAATCATGCAGGAATAGTTTTCCTTACCTTAACTAAACCAGATTGGAGAGGCAGGAGGGAAGAACAGGCTCCCCTAACACTTGGGTTTGCTCTCTTTTGAGTGCAATCCTGTTTTCCAGATATCAACAACAAACATTTCAACTAACCTGAGAAAAGGGATGAGTTCTTTGCACCTTGTGAAGATGGATAACATAAAGGAAGACAATGCAGCAGCTGTTAMAGSATGTAAGTTTGCTGCTCTCTGAGCWGTAATGGAGCAAAAGCTGGCAGGAAAAAAGGAGGTGCAGTCCAGAAATCTGCTTCTGTCTTTGGGTTGTAAACCAAAATTTCCCAGCAGAGACAGACAGAGATCTTCAACTTGAATGAATACTTTTTCTTTAGGTCAGGTGTCTTTAGCTAATGTTCACAGGCTTCTGCGAAAGGCTCTTAAGGGTTTTAATAAAGATACTAAAGCATGTTGATGCATGTTACACTTTAACTTCTGAATGTACAATTATGAGGGAGGCTATCTCTCTGGAAAGCACTATTAAGGTCCATAATCAAAACAGCATCTGTTTTGTGCAGGTGCATTCTCAGAGGAGTCTGGAGCAGGACCAGACTCCTCTGGACCTTAAAACAACTTTAAAACATTAACACTGTTTTAAAACAAGAAAAAACAACCAAAAAACTGTACTCCCCCAGCAAACCTGAGCTACCCACGAGTAAAATATGGGCATAATTTCCAAAATGAACATCTTTTCCTTACAGAAAGTTAAGTCCCCTTTTCTGTGGGATATGCTGCCTGAATTTCCCAAGAACCACCCGAAAACAATCACCAGTGGCAACTCTTCGTCTCTGCATTTACCTGCTCTGCCTGTCCTTATCTGGACTGCTGCACATTTACCTTTYCTGACTTCTCAAAGCAGCACACCTGACATTGGCTCAGCCTTTCAGAAAAGAAGCAGACAAGCCACCCAAATTTTATCTGACGAGAACAAAAGCTTTCAGTAATTAATGTAAAGAAGAGTAAAGGATACTTGGCTGAAGAATAGGTATATTCTATTTATTCCAATTATCCTGGCTATAGTTCACCAGTTTGCAGTGATAAAAAGCCATTAATGAGCTTTGTCACTGATAGCATTACTTTCTAATCTTAATTCTTTTAGGATTATTAGCTTTAAAGGCACTTGAAAGAAGATAAGTTAATTTATACTGAAATGAAATTGAAAAATAATGCTTAGATGCAGCAGTATCTACACAATAAAGCAGTTTTACAAACAATCACTTGAATAAGCACCACTAATTCTCTTGTTATTCACAAAATAAACTTTTTGASGAAGCAAATTTTGAATAAATCACACTGACACAATATGGAAGTAAAAAAAAACCCATATAAGTTAATAATACTCCCCGATCTTTTATATAGTTTGAAGTTTGTACAAACTCTCTTTGCTTTCTCTAACATATTGAGCATTTTTCCTTGCTTAGTCACTGTGTTTCTTATGGTAGTTTTTAGAAATTCCTCTTCCTAATTCAGCAGGCCATCTTGGGTCAAGAATTCCCAGGGAGAAAAAAAACCCAAACTACCTTTTTTCTCCAAGGAACTCATGACAGAAATAGTTCTAATAGGGAGAATTGGTTAGAGATGCAAATGAGATCATGAAGCAAGTAGCTGCTGGAGGCACTAGTGCAGGACATTTAAATCAGATTTTTTTTTTCTTAGCTGCTAGTTGGATATTTTTATTAAATGAGAAATGTCATCACTCCTAGCAACAGGGGCTTCTCTGGAGCATACCTGATGAACTTGAGGGATATTCTATCCTTATTAGCAGCAGTAATAGTTACCTCTAAAGGCTCTATCCAAGAAAGGCAGCAGAGTTGCTCACCAATCCCACAGTGAGTTACTTTAGAACACTGAAGTGAAACCCGGAACAGAGATAAAAGCCTCCACTGTGGGATCTGTATGTCTATATTTAAGGATCTACCATAATTTTAGACAACCCTAGGTTTGTGAGGCATCCATACAAAGCAAATATAAAAGGTGACCTCTACTAGGCAAGATACTTCAAATAATAGCATTATTTCAGGTTTCTTCAGATAGTCCATGAGTCCACCTACATTTACACACTTGATTTTCACTCTCTCCCACCTCCTTGCTCACTACACATAGTGAATTAGGTACCCAAGAATAAGACTCAAACCACATAAATAGCATATACAAATTTTAAGTAGTACTCCCCTCCCAGRAAAGGTGAGTACAAGGAAGAACAGAAATAAGTAGCTTAATCATAGTTTAAGCTCTATCTTTGTGTATTAATAAGCTACAGTACAGCATCTTTGCTTGGGATTTACCTGGCCTCCAGGTTCATAGAGAGGTGTTCACATTCSTATAGGGTTTCCTGGCTTTCAGAAAAGAAGAGCTGTCCTCCAGCTCCTCCTTTCTTGTAGAARGTCATCAGTGCACACAGAGCTCCAGCTGTGTTGTGGAACCAGCTTTAACTTGTTGTGCACTCAAGGGCTGCCTCCCATAAAGTTCCCTATGATCCTGCAACCTGGCAGGACATCCCAAATCAGTGCTTGGTCACACCCATGGCCTGGGGGGGTTCACATTAAACATGAGGGGCTTGGAGAGTTCAGGCACACTTAAAACTACATGGTAGCATTGCTGAAGAGATGGCTGTGAAAATGTCTTGCTGAACTAATGAGTGAAATTATTTAGGTTAGAAAGACTGCTTGGAAACTTCCCTGATGAAAGAAAAGTGAGGACTTGTAAAGCAAGTACACAAGAAATAATCCTTCTACCCCCTCACCCACGAAAAAAAAAAAAAAAAAAAAAAAAAAAAAAAAAAAAAAAAAAAAAAAAAAAAAAAAAAAAAAAAAAAAAAAAAAAAAAAAAAAAAGGAAAGAGAAAATGCAATAACAACACATGTGATGCCAACCAGAATCCTAGCTGGACTGGCTGGCACAATTTCTCACTTGCACAGCTGGAAGCACAGGTGCTGTGGATGGCGAGAGGAATGGGGAGATGGGAATGGGTTGAGCAGCCAGGTGGTTCCTTTTCTGGCGCATCATCCGGAGTTCASTACTCAAGCAGAAAACACTGACTGCAAAGAGCTGTCTTCAGGCCCTTGTTCCACTGCAGCAAATACACTCCTAGCTCACAGATGTGCACTTAATTCATGATATTGCAGCAGGTTTCACTGGCTATGTCAGAAGAGCCCTGCTGGTTCCAGGCAGGACTGCAGAGGCGCAGAACCCTTCTAAAGGCAGTGCATCTGAATAGTAGAGAGGTATTGTAAATTCTGCCCAAAAGAATCACTATCTATCTTTAGGTGAAAGTTATGTAAAGTAACTTGCAAAGAAAAGCAGATTTGGGGGTTAGAGGAATTTTCGTAGGCAAATGTCTTGCAGCTTTTTTTTTAATAATATTCAATACTGAAAGATAATCAAGCATTAATAAGTGGATTAAAGGGGAAATGGGTGTATTTGCTGCTCATGTGTCTTGATCAACAAATGACTCCCACAGTGAGAGTCACAGGGCCAGTTCCCTCTACTTTCCACTGGCAGAATCCTATGACCTCAAAGATATAAAACTGAAAGTAAACCAGGAGAGKTTAAAGCATTAGTCAGGATGAGGAAAATACTTGGAACTCTGTCCACATGGGTTTTGTTATGGCATATTCTTAGAGCTCCTGGTCAGAAGAACTGCACTCCTTCCTTCTATACACACACAGGTTACTATTATTATTATTATTATTATTATTATTATTATTATTATTATTATTATTATTATTATTAATAATAATAATAATAATAATAGGGCTGATGATAAGAGATAGGTTTTCAAGACTGTCCAGTTCACCTACAGCCTTTGTCATCAGCAACCCTTCTAAGCTGTTGGAGGGAGCAGAGCTGGGACAGTGCCAGGCACTTCTGCCATTCCCATCTGCCCAGGAGAGGGCACGGAGACAGGAAGAGACCAGAGGATTGACCCCTCTGTCAGGAAATAAAGGATTTCAGGCTCCAGRAATGTCAGATAGAAGGTCTACCAAATTTGGCTCTTAAAGAAATGAAAGCAAAGCTCCTTTAAAACTTTGCAGCTGTATGTGGGATGATGCTAGCTGCAAGGAAGCTGCCAGCTTGTTTAGAGCACAATAAAAGTATGTAATTAAAAGCCCTTTAGAACAATCATTTATCTAAAAAAATATTAAAACAAAACACCACAACATACATAATAATGAAAAACAAAACCCCAACTATAGAAATAGAAATATTTGTTATTCTTTATTATACTTCATAATTATGGGTAATGTTTTGGGTTTTCATATTTATGAGATTAAAACACTGCATCAAGCTGTTCAGGTTTGCTTTTATCTTTCTCAGGACATAGAATATATAGTTTGATCACAACCATTGCACAAAACTCTACAGGAAATATTGAAATTCTTTCCTTTCTCAAATTCCTTGTCATAATTAAATACAAAATACAATTAAAAATTAATTTTAGACAAAAAAAATCATTAATTAAATCAGTACTTTTGGATTTGGTTTTTTGTTTCGATTTTTTTTTTAGGTTTTATTTTGTTTGTTTGTTTGGGTTTTTTGCATTTTGGGGGGGTTGTTTGTTTTTAGGGTTTTTTGTTTTGTTTTGTTTGTTTTGTTTTATTTTTTGAAAGCCTATTTTTAAAGAAACAAAAAAATCTACAATATCTATCTGCTCATCGGACCATTTTCTACTTCTGAACCTTTGGACGTCTTTGCTAACTAGATGCCAATCTGACAAAGTAGCAGAAGTCGTAACAATAATTATGTTCCTGCAAATTTCATACAAATGAATGTCTGGATGGATTGAGAAGGGAGCCAAACGAGTTTGTCCCARGAGGAAAAGGGCTTAAGCAGGAGCTGAGCCATCATCTGTCGTGTGTGACCTGCCAAAATCCACCCAGCAGTTTAGCTACTCAGGGACTTGTCAGCATATGCACCTCTCATCCCTGATCCCTGTACCTACAGCTCTTCTGGCTCACTGGGTGGTCAGGGAACACGAGAGTGAACCAAGAGAAGGCAGAGCCACGAGAAGCCTGTGAGGAACCCCTGCAGTGGGTAGGAGCACAGAGGTTAGTGAGTAAAASCACAGAAAAGTTGGCATTCCCAGTTTTGCTCCTCAAAAACTAACGTGACTGTTGTTCAGGAGGTTTTTCCTGCTGCTTAAAAAGAAATTTCTGTCCTATATGAGGGCTCTGCTTTCTAAGTCAGTGGTGCAGGTTTATCCCACTGTGGGGCTGGTGCACATCTGTGCCTCTCAACGTGTTCAGCACAGTGGGACAAAATCAAATGTTTGCTTCTGCACATTGCTTACACCAACCCAGAGTGTTCAAAAATAACAGTCCAGGAGCCACAGGTATGGCTTTARGGGAGAGCACTCAACAGCAGAGGTTAGTGTTGACTTCCCAATGGGGAATCCAGTCTTCTTTGCAACCAGGGAAATGAATCTAGGGAACATCATRTGCCAGAGCTGCCTTGGTTGCACCTGTCCTACAAGTAAACAGAGAAATTTATCTCTGGGGACATCAACCTGGCAATTTTCACAACACTTTAGCTCAAGATAAATCTTTTGGCTAGAAACTTGGYTAGAAAATGAAAACAAATGTACTTTGATTCAAAGCTGAACAACCCTCTTCAGTCAGCTGCATCAGAGCTTTTACCTCTCTCTGGCCACAGAACAAACCAGAAACTGCACAAAGATTATTTTCTTTTCCTTGAGGGAAGAAGTTTAAGTAATAATCAATAGCACACAGTAAATAAACCAATCTCTTAATGGATTGCAAAGGGACTTCAGAGGTCTTTGTGCTGCACAGCAACCACTTCCAAAAGAGCAGGCAATCGTCTTTAAGGAGTGGAGACAAAGTGTCTGAGCCAAAGAAAGGTCACACTCAACAGCAAGAATACATGCTAAGCCTCAGAAAGCCTRAAAGCAGCTGAGGCAGTAGGACAGATCATTTTCAAATAGGACAAGGCATCTTGAAGAATATTTGTCACTGCCCTGCTGTACAAAAACCATTGCAGTTCCTGAGGTCAGATTTATAGAAAGTAAAAACCCTCAAAAATAATACAGAGATCCCTAAGCTACAGCTTAACATTTTTAAAGAAGGTCCTTGAGGATTCAGAAATAAACTTTCTCCAGGTAAAAAGCAGTCTGAGGCAATGCTGATGATCTGATGCAATGCAGATTTGTCTGTGTTTGCAGAATAGGCACAGTTGTCACAGAAACAAAGGATTGGTGACCAATTGCATCAAAACTTAATTTAATCCCAAATATCTAATACTCATAGCAGTAAAATTCTTAAAATTGTATCACAGTCAGATCTGATCACATGATTTGCTACCCCTTATACTGTCCTTTCACACCTCTGTTGCCTCCCAAGCTCTTCTCCATTACCACCTTCATCTCCTTGCTAATAAACAGCCAGTGTCTCTGCTCTGTCCAATGGGCCCAGTCTGGCRGATTTTACTCTCTTATTTGATGCTTGTGACATGGTAGTGTTACAGTAATTTCAGTCTTGGTCAGCAGTTCCGCTGCTCCCCGCTTTGTTTTRCATGCAATGTCTTTCTTGGGTGCTGTTTCTCAGTAGTTGGAAGCCATGGCTGGCCTTTTATCAACACAACAACACTTCWGTGCTTTAATTCTTTATCTGTAATATGGATGTATCTTTTCTAATGCCATTTTCCTGCCTTGTCCATTTAGACAAATGGATCAAATGGACAGTGGACATCCCTTCATTTAAGTGCCTGATTTCAGATGAAGGCATTCAAGTGATGTAAAGCAGACAAACAAAAGCACAACCACACATACCCTCAAAATGCGGCTCTTAATCTTTCTCTACTTACCAAAACAGAGCTGGAAAGTAGAGCTTTGTTGTGCTCCAAAGTGAAATAGAGAATAAATCTCAGGGTTATCACACCTTCCAGTTATACTCTCCCTCAACTTACTGCATCAACTTCTTCTTCTTAGGAAGTCCCTACTTTTCACATTCCCAGGTTGTTTAGTCAGAAACAAACTGAGAAGATATATGGAGTCCACAGGACACAAAAAGTCTATTCCRATCCCCTAGATTCTTATAACAGCTTTGCTGTTGTGGTTCCAGATAAAACAGTCATGGCATTCCTGTGGCTGCCTATATTTATATAATAGCTTTCAGAAGCTGCTGTCCACCGGTGCCAAATACCCAATGTAACCACACCTTCTTAGAAATAAAGAAATGCATTCAAGAAGAGAAGCAGCAGCAGATTCCCAAATGAATCTGGACTGTAGGGTTGCRAGAACAGATAATAGTTTTAATGCTGATAAGCTATAAATGTGTTTTTCTCTTTGATTTTTTGCTTTGATTTTTATTTTCTGCTTGCAGTAGCCTAAGTGAAGCAAACAATTGTTTTTTTCTTGATTAAACCAGAGTAGTTTGAGTTTTCATTGGTGAGTACCTATCTCATGCTCTAAATAGCCTAATATTCAAGCCTGGAGTTTTTATTCTGATGAATTACAYTACAGATGTGAAAAATGGAAAGAAACAGTCAGGAACTGCTTTCCTATTATATCTTGTTGAATTGCATTGATTGGTTGCTCAAAAGCAAAACCTGTTTAAGACATCAAAACAAAACAGTGCAAATGAAAGAATCTGAGGAGAGAAGAGAGGAGCTTAAAATTCACAGTCTATCCATTCCACATACTTTGGATTCAAATGTTAAAAGAAATAAAAAACACTTCTGGCTACAAGTGATACATGACTGAGATGAGCTCTAAATTAAAAGCTTTGGATTTGATAAACTTTATAATGATATCATGAATATTTAGAAGTACTACGACTCTTTTAGCAGGGGAATGAAATCTCCATGATAGTATGGCCCTCAGCTCTCATGGTGCTAAATCAAAAAAAAAAAAAAAAA
>NW_026623532.1:95379-141738 GCF_030028575.1 Malurus melanocephalus
TGGAGGGGGGAAGGGTGGTGTTATGGGATTTGTTATTGTTGGGTTTTTTTTTGTTTTGGGATCTGTTGTTGTTGCTTTTTTTGTTTTGTTTTGTTTTGTTTTTTTTGTTTTGTTTTGTTTTGTTCTAGTTTTCTTTTTTTTGATGATGTTCTGCTCCATTACCTGTCTGAGAAAGTAGCAGATGGTTGTAAAAGATTCAGATAAGTATCTAGCTAGGGAGAGAGCAAATACAGCTGGGTGATTTTATCATCTGTACAGCTTCCAAGAATATAGAGAAATGCACTGAAGTGGTTAAAAAGAACTGGAAGGTTGGAATAAGGGCAGGCATCTATCTCAAAGCAACCTGGAGATCAGTTGAAATTCCTCACATTATTCTGGATTTCTGCAAAATTTTTCATAAAGTTCTGACTCCATTTATTTTTTAGATTTACTGTAGGACAGTCCTTTCTCGGTGAAACTCGTGCCCTGAGGGTTTGGTTCTACATGCTACKCAGAACGTCATCAACAGTATGGGTTCTTGGAATTTTCATGCAGACTCCAAACTTTCTCAGAGCAACATACAGCTTTAGGATTTAATTTAAATGTCACAAGCACATGGGAGGCTAAAAGCTGAAGACTGCAGTTGATGTAGTAATGTGTTTTACTACATACATTACTCTATAATGCTTTAGCTTTAAAACCAAAAGCATTTGATTTCTTTTAGCCTGAATGTTGAATATGGTATGGTTAAATCAGGCAAGTTACCTGAAGGATTGTCATTAAAAGTTAATGGATAAGGTTTGATAGGGAAGTTGGAGGCTAAGTTTGCCTGACCTGCAGAAGCAGTGACAAACACTGAGAAATGGAGTGGGGCAGCTCCACCAATGCCTGCAGATCTGCTCACAAGCGCTAGAGTGTCAGGGCAGATTACAATGGCAAAAAAAAACCACAGAGGATGGGCATATTAGGAAATGAAAACAAATTTTGACAGTAAAATTCTGGTTCCTAAAAGGTAAAGACAGCAAGGGGTTTGCAGTTTAAAAAGCAGGCAAGAAAGCCAGCGGTAATTGAGGTCTGTGGAACAGGCATCAGAAATATGAGAGAGGTCAGGAGGCCATGGACAAGTGTCTTGAGCTTGTGAAGAGAAGACAGAGCAGAGCTGTAAATCCAATCTTCTGCAGCACAGAGGGAACCTCTGTGAGGATAAAGTGGGTATGACCTCAGGTAATGGGAATCTTCCTTCCTGGAGCTGCCATTCTACTGGTAACTCACTTGCATTTATTTGTTTTATGGATTCTCCTCTTCTTGCTCTCCTGTTGGTTTCTACCATAATGTTCTCGTTTGTGCTTTGCTGATTTAAACAATTGTGAGTTCTGGGAGGACAAAAGAAGATGCACTGATGGGACCCCTTCTTCAGAAGGAGAAGAAATATACATGAAAATGATGTTTCACTAATAGTGACTTAAAATTTTGGACATGCACGCGTATCTGCAAATGGTGGGCAAAGCCCCTCTGTCTTTCTGCTATGGGAGGCACAGTACATGAACATTAAGAGAGGAGCCACTTAGAAGTCATATCCTTTAAGAAGACTGAGAAACAGTTGGGAGAACAAAGAATATGACAAAAATGTATTGTGTAAAACTGCACAATAAATCAACAGGAAGCAGCAGTCAGGCACGCAATAAGCCATGACAAATGCAGGTATGAGAAATAAAGTCGTACAGAACAGAGACAGACATCTGGTATGAATCTCAGCAGGTTTTTTTTGCAGAATAAACAGCAAAGACATATAAGTAAATAGCTCATTTGTGATCTAGCTTAACAAAAAAAAAAAGCATAATAACAGTGAAACTTCCAGAYGCCAGTAACTATGTTTCTAGCAACTTAAGTCAGGAAACTCACCTGTTTTCTATCCATGAGCAGTTTTAAATGACTATGTTAACTTTAAAATATTATTCAATTTATTCTCACAGGGACAAATTTTAACACACACTTTTCCCCATAAAGCAATTGTAAGTATTTGGTATTTGGGTGACACAGGTTTTTCTCTCTGAATATAATAAGACAAGAGAAATATATCATGAGGCCTTTTGAGAAAGCAGAAGTGGTCTATGATCTTCAAGCTGAAAATCAGAAATCTGTACATCTTATGCTTGGATTCCTGGAACTGGCCATTGCATCAGATGGCTATTGTTAAAATAATAATATGSAAAATATATGAAAAGATGTTGGCTTGATTTTTTCTTGGAAAGAGGAGTTCCTTATTCAGGGACTTACTCTGCTGAGATTTAGGTATAGAAAGAATAGTKACCAAACAAGTTAGGGAGAGTAAGGACAACTTTGGATATAAGGCCCCTTCGGTGAGCATGGAATTGGACAGGCTCATTTCATTGAACCAACACTGTCTGTGTTACAAACCCCACGGGATAAGCTCCATGAGAAGCAGGTATGTTGTACTTCCATCCATAAGCCTTAAAAAACCCACTCAACAAAACAGCTGTTGGGAGAACCCTGGAAGCAATGAAGACTTAAAAAGATTGGATTGCTCTAAGAATGAGCAAGCCGCTTCCTGAGYGAGGTTCTTCCTTCCTGTCTCCTCCAAAATAGGATCCCCTGTGGAACGGGCAGCTTCCCAGATTTTGTCAGCTGTTAGGCTTAATCTCTTCACAGGGACTGCTGTGCAGGATGCTGGTTATTGAACAGAACCAACTGTTTAACCTGCTGACACAGCCCTTGAGTTAAAAGGTCTCTCTGGGAGACTCCCAACAGCCCACTGATCATTCCTGTCCTGCAAGAAGGGAATTGCCTGGCAGGAGTATCAGCKTGTGGTTTAAGCAAAGGTGAGTGTCAAATATTGACATTTTGAAAGAGCCCTAGCTGAAGAACTGTACAGAGACAGAGACCACCAGCCTGTCTGGTAGAGCCATGTCTGATTGGGATTGACTTATCTGGAGAACGCTGTGCTCTCTCCTTACTCATGGGACTTAYCAAAGCGATAAATATGTATCTTTTAATTTGGGTAATTATTTTGGCATGCATGCAATCTCTGTTGATACCATACTGCCAAAGTAGGAAGAACTGGTGGAAGCTTTTTGTTGTAAAATAGAGCGCAAGAATCAGTAACTAGACAGAGACATGCTTCTTTAATTTAAATAGAGACACACATTATTTGATCTTCTATCCTATATGGAATTGGTTTTACATCAGGATTACAGAACTTCCTAATGAAATTAATTGCACCTATATTTGAACGATGCATATGTTTTAGGTTGGGTTGTTTTTTTTTTTTTTTTTTTTTCTGAAAAACAGGTTCCCAAGAGATGGAAAGCCTGAGCAGTGGCAGGAGTGGAGAAGTGAAAAGCACCTCCTGATAAGCTATTTGTTGATTTCAGGTTTTGCCCTTAGGTATGACAGCTGGAAGAGTTTACTATCTTAAAATTGAAWATAGACTCACAGCAGAGGATTGTCGGCACTTTGCACAACTAGGAGAAACAGGAGAAATGGAACAGACAGAATTYAAGTACATGTCTTTCTGAGTTTCTTTCAAAAGTGTCCTGTTTTGAATGTATCTGAAGAGACCCCCACGTATCTGATTTTCCCTTTGGGATGTAGTGTACCATAAACAAAAAATTATTAGTACAGGCATCTCTGGAAACTAATATTTCTTGAGAATGTTTACCCCAATTCTTGTCTGGCAAAAAAATAATTAAACTCGCATTTTTGTTATTTTTCCCCACATTATTGCAAACTGGCATTTCCAGACTTTTTTTCTTCCCCTCCAAACCCTCTTGGAAACAGCAGCCAGAAGAAGAAATAGAGTGATGCGAAGGATCTATGTAGAAAGAAACCTTGTTGGGGTGGGCAAGAAGAAGTATATTTCCTGCTAGTTTTTGCTCCAACCTCACTCCTCTTTTTTGTTCTAGAAAGACTGAGCCATGAACACTTTTTTCAGCAAGTCATCTATTCAGTGGTTTCAGCCCTCCTTCCTGCTTGTAAATGATCCATGGATTCCTTTTGATTTTCATTAATTTGGTGGATATTCAAATAAACCAAATGAATGGTTTATGCAAATGTGGCTGTTGCTTGGAGAGACTGCTCATTATTCATGCTGCGTGATTGATTGTCTAAGTCTCAGAGTATTGTTTCTACTCCAGGAGTGGAGAAGTCCTGCAACCAAAAGGAGATTTCAAGACGGCCAAACACCATCAGGGCTGCTCTTCACACAAAYATCAGTTATTACCAGTGTCTAAAATACTTCCCTGTTCTGTAAAAGAAAAAGTCATATATAAACAAAGCCAAGGGTTCTGACACACAAAGCAAAGGGAAAAGGATAATTAAATGAGCCTAMTACTTCTCCCTTATACAAATTTTCATGATTATGTGGCACTCACCCAGGAAAATTCTTTGAAATCATTTGAAAGTGATTTGCAAATATGTAAAAATAATTTGTCATACAGAAGATCTTCAGAGGAAATGTCTGTAAGACTTGGCCAGTGGTTTTGCTGAGCTGATAAGCTACCTTAAATTAATGTTCTTTTGCAGATGATTTCCTTCACAAACAAGTTGATATTGGTATTGCTCACCAGATATTGACAGCTAATCACTGACAGTGACATGCACTGAAATCAGTAATGCTTGAAAAAAAGTGGTCAGAGGGGCCAAGTATATCTTTTGTGAAGAAGTCCATTGCCTAAACTCAAGATTACTTAGGGGATCTGAGTGCTGAATGGAAGGTATTTCAACCTGTTCTTTCTCAGTCTTTCCTCCTCTTAATCCTCACAATGTTCCTACAATTGTGTAGGTTCTTTCCTCCTCTTAATCCTCACAATGTTCCTACAATTGTGTTGGTCTTCTGTGAAAAAAAAAAAAAGAATGGCATCTAAAACCCATTTTATCATGCCGATTAATAGGAAATGAAAGAATACACAGGGAAAGGTAGTATTCTATACATTAGTATGTATAGAGTCCTGGGTCAGACAAACCCTTGGCAGGACCTATAAAATAATCTTTTTTTGTTCACTCTATGTTTCTTTGAAAAAGAGTACATTTGGGTGTTTTTCTTTCCCTGTGTTTCCTTCTTTAAATACTACACTTTACCCCCCTCCACCCTTTTTTACAGGGCCCCTACATTATACTGTAGCCAGCATGACAGCACAGGGGAACTCAAAGCAACACAGTTCCCAGAAATCTGGCATTTCCCAATCATCTGTCATTCAGCCTTTTTTTTCCCCTCCAAATAATGGTCTCATAGCAAGTGCTGGTATAATCCTCTCACAGTCAAATCCACCGAAGGTCTTCTTAAAGACATGTGGATACTGCCCTTCAGCAGGAGACTTGCCCTTCCTATGACCTCTGTTCTGCCCCATTTTTGAACTCTTCCTGCCTTTTTATCACAAACCCAAAAAGTCACCTTGTTGCACCCTTCTGCAGTTCCTCTTTGCATCTGCTGGCCCTTGTTAATTTGTCTTGAAGCTGCCTCTGTTCTTTTCCCCTGCTTCAAAATAATTTTTCTGCACCGCTGCCTTTATAGGAAAATTTATTGATTCGAATAGAAAATCCATGTTGTTACTTCCTCCCCCTGACCCCTGTTTATTGATGATATTTGGAGGGATATATCTGGAAAGCATCTACAGCAGAGGAGAGATTCTCAGCAACAAAATCTTCACAATCAAAACAAGAGACCTAAGCAGTGCTTAGAGAAAACATTTTGGTTTCTGTGAGAGAGCACTGCACCTTCAACAGCTRTTTCACTCCTTCCCTAAAAGAAAATCTTTACTCTCATGTGTGAAATGTGTTTCTTCTTGTACACTAAATAGCTTTGGTCTTTAATCTTCTATCTAGATCTCAAAATGCTGTATCTGTGACATCACAGCTCTTTACTTCACCTAATGACTGAACTTTCTGATCCCAGACATTTAATCTCTGTGTGTAAGCATATCAAGCTGGCTTGGAAAATGAGAATTGCAAATCACATTCTCCAGAAGAGAAGCYGAAGTCTCCCATTATATGAGCAGCRTGATTGTTTTTTTCTRAAAGGACAGATACGAAGCAACATCTAAAGATCTGATACCAATTAATATTGCCTCCTAATTTCCCAAAAGAAAATTAGTGCATAATAGTCTTCACACACTTACCCACAAAAGGTCAGATCATTACCTGGTATCTTCTGACACAACCCAGTTGAAGAGATAAGGACCATGCTGATTTCTAGCAGCAAGGGATTTTGCCCCCATGTTTGCTAACACTGCTGTGGTATTGTTCTTCTGCCTGTTGACTTTTTCATTAGTCAACTAATATGAGATTTATTTTGATGAATAGGACAAGTGCTTTCAATTTGCTCTTGTAATTAAGGTACATGATCACTTGTTATTCAAAGAGTGATGAACTGCTAAGGTCTATTTAAAGAAAAAAAAAGTACTTTGCCTATACGGCAGTGTGTAGAGGCCTTAAAAAGCTGTAGAGATTTAGAGAAAACAATTTTGAAGTCCTTACAAGCTAATTACTTYGTACAGATACATTATAGAGCTTTTTTTTCCCGTTTTTCAACAAGAACAGTGACTCTGTAACAGAAATAAAAGCATAAAAGCATTACAGTTGAGGTGGCCAAGAAGCACACATTCACTGCACAAATATTCCCAAAATTAATTAAAATGTATTGACTGTAAAAATATTAACCCTRTTCTAAGGCAGGTAGAGAGAGAAACATTCTGAATTAAGCTACACTAAAGATTTATTTCTTTCACTGATATATTGCACTTAAACATTCCTACTGAATCACAACCTGCATGAGTAACTGAAATCCTCACATGCCAGAGAAAGGCTGGTTTTGTGGCATTTCCACCTTGGTCTGAAGCAGGAGAGATTACCTCATGAGGGAGCCTGTTCCTAAGTAAAATGCAGGTAGATAAGATATTCTCAGGAGATCATCTCTGTTCCTGAACTCCTCTGTGCTTCACTCCCCTCCAGTAACATCCARACTTTATTCTGCATCATTATATTGCAGCAGCACAAGGAGAATGGCCTTGAAATCCGTGTGATAAGTTTGCTTTTACATGTGGGTGAAAGATAACCAAAGATATACCAGAGTTTACCTTGCCCAAATATTTATGGGAAAGAGAAAATTTTTTAAAAGACCAATGTAAATAACAGGAGAAAATGCTTGTTTGCATTTTTTATATTGTAAGTTAAAGCATTAAAGAATTCAGCAACTTACTTAGAGTCACAAAGCATGTGATTCTTGATGTGATGCGACTTGCCACCAGACCAGTGCTTTATCCAGTGTTAACTCACAACTTCAGTGTAAAGCTCACTCATTTCTTTCTCATTCTTTCACTAGAAAGAGTTGAGAGAAGGTATTGGAAAACTGACAACAAATATTTGTAGAGAATCCATTTCAAAATGACCAAGTAACCCATAACAGCGATCTTCACTGTACTGGCACAATGTCCTAAAATCCTATTGAAAGAACAAGTGTTCTTCATTTGGAAAGGAACAAATACAAGACATTTTTTCATGGTGCAAAAAGATGGGAAAAATTTACAACTTTCAAAACATGAGGTTCTGGCCACAGTGAAATGCATACCAGGCACATATACAAAAAGGTTCTAGAACAAATATTTTTAGTAGAGGAGCTTACGTGAGCAGCAGAAGCCACAGGAAAGAACAAACTAGAAGGTAATGGACCGAAAAAGGAGTGCAGTTCTGAAGAACAGCCTAGAAAGAGTACCATCTGGGCAGAATTATGTCTGAAAGATGTTGGCAATTAAATATGCCCTATTCCACTCTTTGTGGGTTTAGGAGAATGGAATTTTTTTGCATTTTTTGAAAAAAAGATTTTTTTGCATCTTTTGTCCACCATCAACCAACAGAACCTCAAATCTGACCTTTCTAAAAGGGGATAAAGGTTCCTGTTTACTAGAGAAGCATGACTTTTTTATAGCAACTGTTTAAAAATAAATACTGTAAAGTTTTTCCCATGATTTTATATAGATTTTTAAAAGTATGGAGACCTGGTGATCAATTTTGGCCTAAATTTTAAACTGCAGCAGATCAAAATTCAGATCTTAGACATATCTTAAAACAGGTAAATAAGCTGAGTCAKTTAGGAATAATTCAGCACTTCTCATTTAAGATACCTTCAAAATTTTAACACCGAGCTCTGCCTTCTAAAATGTTGGTGTTTCCTTCCTCAAGAAAGAACATCCTTTCCCAAGTAGCAGCATATCTTTGTTAGACTCAGAGTTGTGCCAGAACTCTTTGGGTAAAGAATGACTGTCCCGTGGTGAAAGGAAGTTCACACACTGGGCCATTTCAAATGGGCATTTAGATCAGCTGAGGAATGGTATGAAAAATGCAAAAACCTTGAGACATGGTCTAACACTGATCTTGCATATCAGATTTGCTACCCTAATACTGGCTAGGAAGTTTTCTGCTAAGCACATTGATCTCAGCCTTCAAAGACTTTTTTCAGCTTCATTTTTCGGGTTCAACGGGTCTAAGTAAGGCCTGGATTACTCAAGATACACCTCTGAAGAAATACAAATCTTCTCAAACTGAAAAACAATGCTGATYTTGAACCACATTCTCTTTATTGAATTAATTAAAGAAAGGCCAAACTAGGACTATAACCATTGACTCAATAAAGCAGCATGAGATATGAATTCACTCCATCAAAACAAAAAGCCAGGATCAGGCAGCGTTCACAATTTATGCTTTCCACTTTCCACAAACAATATCTCACAAGGCCATTTCCAAAACCTGACGTTGTCAGTTCTGAACCACCCATGTTTACCTACAGTTTATGATTCATGAATATTCATACATCTTCGATGTCCAAAGTATAAAACCTGTCTTCCATTTTTTCCCTCTTGCTCACTTTGAAGTTGYCAGCAAAACTCAGATAATGCCCACATGATAATGTTAAGGACATAATCTCTCTCCAAATAAATTTACATATCCATCCACTTCTTGTTTTCATCTTTTCCTTTGCTGTCAATCCATTCACATGCTTTCTCTTAAACATTTCTTTACCCTTTTTCTACTTTTAATGTTTTTCTTTTTTTCTAAGTTTTATGCATTTCTCTTTATTGCTGAATGCTTTGCATTATTTCCCCTCTACATTTTCAGTCATTGTTTTTCCTTCAGTCTTTCAAAGTATTTSAGCCATCTTCCAAATGGCCTTTTATCGTACTCCTAGCTCATTTTTAGATTCTGTTCCTTTCAACTTATTTTCTTCTGTGTTGTTACCCATTTTCTTTAGATTTCTTTTCAACAGGTCTGACTTCCTCAAAATGTTTCCCTGGAAATACCTCTGACATCCTGGCAATGTTTGAACCAAGATGATTTCCTCTCCATAGGTGAAAATAGCATGCAAGAATGGATTTGACATCAAAGGMCCCAAAAGACACAGCCCCTGTTAGGAGCACTTCTAAATGCCCAGAGGAATTCCTCATTAAGATAAGAAGTGATTTTTCTCACATATAGTGCTATGCCTTGATAATGTATGTTATGCTCTCTGTAAGAGATGAAATGCAACATTAGACAGAAGTTGAAATACTCCAGGGAAACACAATTTAAGGGACTATCTGGTCTGATGTTTTCCACAGATTTGAGTACAAAATGCTACATGGGCATCAAACTACAATCCTGCTGAAAGAAAAGAATGGATAAAAGCTGCACTAATAATGCCTAAACTTTGAATTTCTTCAGCACATACATACAAATGGCAGTCTTCTGTGAAAACAATAGTGCCTATATGGCTRTTATGGAATACAAATTTTAATGGTCCACAGGAGACACAATGTACACATTGTACTAATTACACTTCGAAGACATACTTTCTGATTTCTCTCAGGAGCACAAAACACAGCAAGTACATATTGTTTCCTACCTGATTTATTCAACATATGGGCTTTCAAAGCAAAAGGTCTCTAATTCAGCATGGACAGTCCTTATGGCTGCAAATGTGGATCTCAATAYTGCCAATACCAGCTTGAAAAGGATATAATAATAATACAGAAACTGGCTTGCCTTTCTGTATGTTGTGTGAAATGAAGCCATTACAAGAAGACTTTTCATCACAGTCATAATTAATGTGTATGGAAGTGCTTCAGTCTGGCTCAACCTGGTTTGAAAACATTTTGGCAGAGACTTCAGCTTTGGCTTAAATTTAGTTGCCTGAAGATTCCTCTAGGTCTGGGTGTGAAAGTGATCTYCAACATCCCAACCTGACATCTCACTTTTTCTCCTCACCTAATTCTTTGCTGCTGCTTTTCCTTTACAGTCACCTCAGCTTCTCCTCTTCAGACATGCAGAACCTCCAATAGGATGGGAGAGAGTGGCCAAAACACAGGTAATGTGTAGGGTCACTGATGGCAGCTCCAGACTGGGAGAGTGCTCCAGCACAAGTTTAGTCCTGACTTGGTGACTTTGCTAGACAAGAGAAAAATGTAACCTATAATCCATTTGTCACTTCTACTGATTCTCATGGACTCATCATTAGGACAAGGTCCTTCGACAACAGAGGTTATCATATATTGGATTTTCTCAGTAAAATATTTGATTTTTTTTTGTTATTCCAATTTTAGAAAACTTATCTTTTTAAAACTGGCACAAATAATCTGAGAAGAACATTAATGGAAATGGGTATATTGGATATCCAAGTTATTTGAGATTTCTCTGGGTATCCTTTTAACTGGTAATACATGCATGGTGAATATATCCTCATGAGATAGATACAATAAGCTAAACAAAAGTAATATTTTCTTAAGGATGATTAAGACCAGCACACACTATATGCAGCCAGAAGGAAAGGAAATGCAACCTATTTTCTAGAAAACCTGAAGCAGCCTCACTTTGAACAAAAAGAGAAACAATCGATCCRTGTTTACAGTTCCAGTGATGAGCAATTCTGTGCTAGCAAACAGTGGTATTTTCACCCCTTTCTTCATGCTGCTTCTCTCTCAGGAATAGCTAGCACTTATTGATTACTGTTACAGGGCACTGAAGGAACACACGGCTAAAAGAGCAACAGTAGCAACAGGCGACACTTTGCCKCTTAGTTTTTTCTCCAAGACCCTGAAAAGAGTATATGACGGGTCAGCTGTGGAGTCCATGATTTTTCCTAGTCRATACTACTTAGGAGTGAGCCTCAGGTATGGGAACTGCAGACTGAGGCACAAAGCAAGCTGGCTCTCATCTGTGAGGCACATCAGGAAGGAGGAGGTCACACCCATGACTGAGGGATGCAYGTGTGATGTGCAGGTACCACTGACACCCACCAAACACAGAAGCCACAAGGCAGGAGGGAGGCCCAGCCCCAGGCAGTGCTCAGCTGGAGCTGGCTCCAACCTTCTCCAAAGCCCCAGGGCAAAGCCACCACACTGCAGCAGGTGATGGCACCAAAGAGAGTGATGGCACTGTGGGTGGGCATGATATTTCTCCAGAAAGAGAAACGGCACATCATCTTTGATCTTTCCAGGGAGGGGAAAGATAAGCCTTGTGGGGTCTGACAAAGAGGACCTGGCACCAGCAGCTGGCCTGAAAAAGCCCAACACAAAGCCCTTCATTCTTTGTATAGAACAATGTGCAATATAGGAAGATCTTCAGACATTTAAAACACAGAGGAAAGGGAATTACAGGAGGTCAAGAGAGAGCAGCATTTGATCACACTTCTGCTGTGTTAACTAAGGCAGCTCCTTTACCTTCATAACACATGCATTAGTGCCACTTTAATAACAAMGGCAAGTCTCTATATACTCTGCACTGCTGTTGTCTGTAGGCGTTTTAGAAGACAAAGGAACACAGTAGAACTACTGATTTAAAAATCTCTGGTTTTGAGATCTGGACAGCTCACAATTTTCTCTCCATTCATCCCTTTCTCTTCTCCTATCCATTCAGCAATGAATGCCAGCCATACACACTGCAATCCATCCCAGGACAGCAAGATGTGTYAGCTATTGACGGCAGATGTTTGTTAATGTGTTTAATCCACACACCRTATCTCCACTGAGTGATGACAGAGTTGCTGAGACCAAATGGCTTCCAAAAAATATGGGACATGGGGCTATTGGGGTTGGGTGGGCGAGGTGGCTGAAAAGCATTGCAATATTTAAACCTCAAATCACTGATTCCAGTGTAGATGGTATCCAGGAGAGCGCTGGAACCTAATAGAATACATGGGGGTCTTCGTCTAGGTCTTCAGTATCAGGGTAAAATATGTCTCTACATATTTCTGGGTTAGAATCCTGCTATGGCTACAAGCTGAGAAAAAAAAAAAAAAGAGTGGTGAAAATGTCTCCATCCCCTCAATATCAGCATTAAACCTAGCAGTTCACAGGCAACCTGATGGGAGCAATGAACATGKGAAAAATCAGAGATCAGAAGGCACCAGTGCCTAAATACTAACAATGTTTTTTGCTGGCACCACAGTTGAGATGTTTTCAAAAGATATATTTTTATAAAGATCTGCATAGAAAACTTCCTCCTTTTGCTCTGAACACGTGCAATGGAGGATGTGTGACACTGTTCATCAACAAATTTGTCAAATGGGCAGTGTCATGGTACCATGGGTTAGCCTTGTACATAACTGCATAAGAGCCTCTCAGCTCCCTGACGTGAAACACAAAATTCAGGCTCCTTACTGGGACTTGCTCCCTGCTTCACCAGGTGAAAAAAGTTCTTTTATCCTTAAGGTACTGCTCATTAATAGTTTAATTAAGTGCACAACATGATTGCCCTKGTTTTGCCTTTAAAAATAAATAAGGAGAAGGGGTAAAAAAATGTCAGAAACAAGCAACTGTATCCCAAACTCAAACATCTCTCTCATGAATGTAATAAGGTTCATAAGAAAAAATCCTTCAGGAGAAGCTGGTAAGCACCTAATGTTTCGAAAGTTGAGTGTGGGATGAAACGTTAGAGCTCTTCTTAAAAAAAAAAACACTAACAAAACCCCAAACTTTAAACATCATGTACCTTTGTAAACCTCAGTAATTTGGAGCCTATCTTACCCACTAAATATGTAAAAACTTCTACCAGCTTTATCTTAATGGGATTTAAGGGTGGTTTCAAGGTAGCKAGGTGACAAAATGGGCTTTGGCTTMTCRGTAGGGTGGTCTATAAAACTAAGATAAAACTTCTACTGGGTGCTCAGCATCCAAATAYCTTTCTCAAGATATAACCACTGTATATTAGTGCAAAAAATGYACACACAAAAGTGTGTTCCTCCATTAAGATGCACAAGCTGTGTGCAAACATCTGGTGACATCTGTTGGCAATGTAAGGTTCATGGCTTGGTTAGGTGTAGGAACAAGAGTGYGCATGKAACCTGAAGAGTCAACWMTAAGGTTTATGASAGCAATGCAGTTTGCTCTGTTTGTSCTGYTCATTGCCTCCYCACCAGACTCATATTCTGTTTCTGAATTTACTCACAAAAATTTTGAAAACTTACTGGGATTTCTTGTGATTATTTTCAGATAAAGAAATTAAGTTGAAGAAATTACAAACAGTATTCTTTCAGCTAATCAGGGGTCTTATTTGGAAAAAAAGATCTGAACAATAAAGCTGTTTAGAAATTGATTTTGCTTGTTCTACTCATGTAGTTTTGATTGTYTAGGTTAGAAAAGCAGCCATCATCAGTTTAGGACAGCACGGCACTGTCTGCTGAGGAGTAATGACTGCAAAGTTAGCTAAATTAGATATGAGAAGCCAGCCTGCAGCTTTCAGTGAGTTCATTAAAGTACACCATGCAAAACTCACCCAGAAGAGTTGATGTGGCTGGAAAAAAAAAAAAAAAGCATAGCTAGTTCAGCTCAACCAGAAAAAAAAAAAAAAAAAATCTATTGGGCCAAAATCTGCTTTGGGCACATCTGGCAGCCTGGACCTTGCTGTCCACATCCTGTAGCTGCACAGCATGARAAGCTGGAAGAAAACAGAGAAACAGAAGCTTGAAGCCACTTTAAGAACTCGGAGAGAACTCAGTGTTGAAAAAGCATCTCAATAGAAGCACACGAGCCAGCTGCAATTGTGGAGACAGGAAAAAGCAGCTGAACAAGGAAGCAAGAGGGAAGCCAAGCAAGGGGAGAAAACTGCGCTGCTGAAGAGGCAGGGGTTGGGTACAATATCCCAGGCCCTGATTGCCCACAACACTTTAAACCTTTCACCATTGTGTACCACCTTCTCTAAGAGGTCTCCTTTCCTATGGAGACTCTCATGTTACATACTAACAGAGGTGGCAGAAAAAAAAACTCCAAAACATTACATACTCTTTCTGACTTCTAAGTATGAATGAGGAGGACAGGGGGAGTGTGCTACTTCTTCTCAGAACCCCTAGTCCAGATGTTGTGACAGATGTCTGAAGAATCACCGTTGTTAAAAATTTCAACARATTTATCTGAAAGCATTTTTTGAAAAATATGCTCTGAAAAGAGAGGAGATAGATAAATAATGAAAGACACAAAGACACRAGAAGAAAACATCAAAATGAATGACTAAACAGAAAAACTTGGAATTTTTTAGCTAAAAGCTTTCCCTGTGATTCACTGATTCACCAAAATGAAACTTTTCAGAGCAGACTGTTTCTAATCATTCTCAGGTAGAGGCCCACAGGCACAGTGCAGACCTCCTGAGCAGAGAGGGGAAAGACTCATTGCACACAACTTGGTATTGCAGACACAAAAATTACTTAAGTTCAGCTCATTTGCTCTGGGCTTATATTTCTCATTAAATATCCTCACCAGCAGGCTACACAGCAAGAATTTTGCCACCATCTTTTGTTACAAGGTTTATTTACCTACATGGCAGACATGAAAACCCCAAGAGAATATGTAATATTTTCCTTATGAGGTACAGAAACATTCTTCCTAAATTCCAAAAACTTCAGAGTCCGAGGCAACCATTTGCTGCCCAGCTTTACTAGTAAGATAAATAAAAATGATAATCATATCYATTAAATACTAAACACTTATTTAGTTCTTCCAGCTAACTGGTCTGGAACACATCTAAATTAAAGCAGGCTAGTGCARATATATTAATTCAATAGCAGCAATATGAACATCCTTGTAAATCAGAGCTGAGCAGGTGCCAAACGAGCTTGAAGATATTTTACAGCTTTCACCTTTGCTTTGCTCAAGTTAGTGTGAAAAAGAGAACTCATGTCTTTGACCTTAGGAAGCAGCTTTCATCCATAAATGTGAAGATTTCTAAGCGGAGACAATAATMTTCACTAAGATGAATTTGCTACTGATGGTGTAAAAAATTCATCATATGGGTATTTCCTCAAGGGTGAAATATATTTTAAAACAGCCTACATCAAAGAAAAACACTTGTAAATCTTGCTGTTCGGCATCGAATCTGGGACTTCTACAACCAAATGGAAAAATATAATTGTGTGAAAAGGTTTGAAGAACTATATGCATTTTAACACTCTTCTCACCCATACCCCCAAAGCTTTTAAGAAGTAAGTCATATTTTCATGACATTTTACAAGTGTATATATTGAGAAAAAAACAACATATTTCATATTTGCTTTTACATTTCTAGAAAAAAATCCACAGTAACATCTCTGAAATTTCAGAAGCTTGAACAAGATCAACATCCTAACACTCAAAACAGCAYGCTTATAGAAACAATAAAAGTAACCTTATTATTTATTTTGCATCATATCTTCTTTGCATCTTAGGGAAGCTCATAGGGTTTTTTTCATCCCACTCAATGACAAAAGTGGGTAGCACATAGTGATTTAAGATATTTAATCTAAGCTTAACAACTTATCTTGTATTTGTAATATTGCTAATTGAGTTGCTTGTCAGGTTGTGGGAAAATATCTTTACAATTAGAGGCTTGACTTCAACTTAACTTTCTTCTGTAAAGCATTGTAGATTTGCCCTGAAATTAATGGCATCATGATGTAATAATGCCAATAATAAAATTTAAGCAAGAGAAAGTTTAAGTGAAACATAGCCAGATCTTTTAAGAGAAGGGAAATATAGCTGTAGCAGAACAATTCAGTTTTCAGTAAGTCATTTTAATGCTCACTTTGACAAACACAGAAGTCCTGGGGCATTGTAGGGTGACTGAAACTGAATCACAAGAAAATTATCTTAAGCACAGAAAGAATCTGTAATGGAAAGGTAATTCTTTGTCTACATTACAAATTCAACTATGTGGAGAGAAGCCTAAATGCAAACATATGTATGTCCTGGCATAAGATCGAGTTAGCCATCATATTCTTGTTCAGAAAAGACTGAGGACACTTAGATGAAAGTCTTCATGTCTCAGAGTTGAAAAGAATAAATATCCCTAAATATTTTCATTTTTAAAAATGTGAAAATTCCTAGATCAGGCCTCACAAATACTTGCTTGTGTCCTGAAATCATACTTTGTTCCTTTCTTGTCTTTTATTCATTTCTCATGAACATTCACACTTGTAATTTTTTGTTTGCACATGTGKTTAGAGAACATCTGTTCCTTGTTCCCATCTGGTTGAGATTATCTATGTATCTATGCATGAAGAAGACGACTGGTTATCTGCTACTGCCACTTATGTTTATTTAACTTTATAGGGATTGAATACAGCAGGAGCAGACCCTCTGCTTTGCATAGCTGCTGAAATGGATGACTTTCACAWAACTCGTATCTTCAGCAAGTATTAAGGCACTTTATTGAAGGAGGCCGGTATCGTTATCATTATCATCAACTCAGAAACAGAAAAAAAAAAGGTGAATAAAGGACACCTGACTCAGTTGAGGTCACCAAAACAGTGGAAGATCTTAACATAAACACCTGTTCTCCTGCATGCTAGCTCATGTCTCTCTCTTTTGCTGTGCACCATCTTCCTGTAATAAGAGCATGAAATAATTTTTTTTTCCAATAAATAGTTTGAAACAAGTGGAGAAAAGAAGAATGGGTTTACTCATAAAGGGATAAATTGTATTGAGTATTCTTGGGGCAACAAATACTCTCATCAGCACAACCTGAGAAGACAATTTCTTTTGAATGATGATTGATAAAGGAATTGGGACATCAGTCAACATACAGGACCCTGCATCTGTTATATTTCTTTTTTCCATCATTGAAGATGGCATTATTTCCTACAGGTTTAGTGTTTCAAAAAGACAGAATTTGGCTTCAACAATGTATTTTTTAAAACTGTTCAAGCTCTCACAGATGCCCATCATAAGTGAACTAGAATATACTCGGTAATAAAGTTTATTGGCTACAAGTCATGTCTGTGATTACCTCTACTCTCAGGCATAGTGCAAGAATATATTTAGCTACAGATTTGATGCAGGCAGCAAGGCTTCTATAGCAAAAGGTTTTTTAAGTTCCAAAATCCTGTTTTTCAAACTATCTGGTATTGTACAGCAGAAGCAATTGTGGCAGAATGAAAGTTCTTGCTTTTTTCCCCCGTTTCTATTTACCTATCTGCAAAACAATCTAAATTTTCACTGCAATTCTCCTTGACATTTCCCTTATCTATTTTCCTTTCTCATTAGTCTGCCTCATGAGAAAATATGGGTGCAGAATACTAAATCAACTTTATGGTCAACACATCTGGTGCATATTGACACACAGACTGTCCCTACACGAAAGTCTTGGTCTGAGGATTTTTTTACCAGAAGCATAAGAACATGTTCTTCTTGAACTTGAATATGTTCAAGAAAAAACCTTGTAAATAAAAGACTATTATTCACCTAAAGGAAGCAGGTGGCATCATTATGAGGAAGCAATGTAAGCATATGGATAAGTGGAGAAAGATGTATTTTCTGTCCTTTCTCTGAAGATTTGGTTGGCTGGTTMAATTGGTTTACCTTTTAAATTATATATATGAAGAAATTTTCATTAGGAGCCATCCCAGGAGGAATTGGTCTATGCTTCCAATTTTTTTATCTTGACAAGGCAGAATACAGTATTGCYAGGGGTCAAGACCAAGCATCAGGATTCGTGATTTCAGTTCCTAGAGACTGATTGCCTTGATCATAATGTTCAGTCAGATGGCACTCTGATTTCAGTTGCAGATCACAGGCATTTCCCTGACACCGATAAACAAAGTATTAGATTGAATGTCTTTACACASTGAGTTTCGCTCAGGGTCTCATAGTATGATCCTCATGACCCACCTATAGGGCAGAGAGGTTTAGCTCCTCATTTGTCATCTGCAGAAAAGAAACCACATGAATTGTCTGTAGCTGCACAGAAAGAAAGAAGTAAAGGACAGGACAGGTCTGTCCCTGCTGGACMTACTCAGCCAGCCCTTGGCTTTGACAAGAGCACCATTCCTGTTCAGACAGAAGATTCAACCAAAATTGGTGGCACACACAGCAAGTATGACTGCTGCTTCTTCACTGCTGGCAGCTTTCTGCAAGTGCAGTGTGATGTGCTGAACCACTTTTCAAAGTTCCTACTATGCACCAGCCAAAACCTCGTTTCAAAGAGATGCAATGTAGGCACTTTAGGTTTTCACAATTAATCTGTAAATAGGATGYAACAGGAGAATTCAGACAACAATAAAATTATTGGAAAAAAGAGAAGGCCAAAGAAGTCAGAGCAACATAGTGTTTCTAGCACTATATAATATTTTACTTTACCATCTATGAGTCTAAAATTTTAGATAACAGTCTCCAAAAACTTGCAAATACAAACACGGCATGAGAAACAAGCAGATGAACCTGGGTACTTAACTGAATCCTGCTCTTCTCTCACTTGTAAAGGTTCAATGCAACTATTTGAATTCTATGGAAAATCCACAGAAGCACAAAATGGCTGAGGTTGGAAGGGARCCCTCAAGGTCACCTTGTCTAATACCTGGCTTAAGCAGGATCAGCTATAGGTTGGTGTCTCAGAACTAAGTCCAGGTGGCTTTTGAATRTGAGATGGAGATACCCACACAGTAAAAATGCGTATCCTAATATTCAGAGGGAGATGCCTGTGTTTCAGCATGTGTTCATCCCCTCTGGTCCTGTCACTGGCAGCACTGGCAAGAGCCTGGCTCCATCCTCTGTGCACCCTCCCCTTCAGGTATTTATGCCCATTAATGAGGTTCCCCTGAACCTTCTCTTCTCAGGCCCGTCTTTCCTCACAGGAGGCCCAGCCCCTYAAACATCTTTGGGACCCTTTGCTGGACTTCAATGCATCCATCTCTTTCTTGTATTGGGGGGGGAGTCCAAAACTGGACCCACTGCTCCAGGAGTGACCTCTCYGGTGCTGAATAGAGGAGATGGATCATCTCCTCCAACCTGCCAACACTCCTAATACAGCTCCAGACACCATTTCTCTTGTTTTTTTGCAATGCAAAAGTGCTGGCTCATGTTTAATTTGGTGTCTTCTGGGACCTTCAACAGTAAATCTAAGCTAAAAGTCTAACCTTAGTAGAAAATTTACACTCTATTACAAMCAGCATTTCAGAAACAAATATTGACTTAATTTGCCTGAAACCATCCAAAGTTTAGATGTCYATTTATTTTAATAATCTCAAGGACTCTAAAAAGATACTTGTTATGCTACACATTCTTTGTTCCACAAAAATACCAATTTGTCAAGATTCAAAGATGAAAAATATTACCTTATGTTTAATTTGACAGAACACAGATGAAATAGTTTAATTTCTGCATTATTGTGCATAATTTTGTGATTCAAGGCCAAAAACATCCTCAGTCATTGTCTGCAATTCTCGAAAAAGAGTATTTTTTACAAGACTGCTAAAACAATTTTTGGACTTGCCCAAGCAGTGGATGAAAGTTTCAGATCCTAAGACTTGCCTTCCATGATTTTAATCTGGCTATGAAATTCCAATGTCCATATGTCTCCTTTCCCACCCACAAAGTGAAACCCTCAGTCCCTCAACCCCCTTGTCCCCATGATGCTATTGACAGCATTTCACAGCCTTGCTTCCCTTCCAAATCTGACACAAAATACCAGGAAACAAAGAGTTCAGAAGCCATCCTGTAGTTATCTGTCATCTTAGCAGCCTATTTCTCATTTGAAAACAATCTCTGGTTGGTTGTAGCTCATGCAAGCAATAATCACAGCCTCCCTTCAGTGTTTATTGCTCGCTGTCGACTCACTGTGCAGCCAGATTGAGAAACAGAAGAAGAATGCCAGTGAAGTRTGTTGGAAGAATGTAAAACAGAAGTGGAGAAGAAAACATGCATCTTATTATTAAATGCATTCTTTGAAACTGAGGTCAAACATATCCAAAAATCACCTAACTTTTTACTTTCCTACAAAGAGTATTCCAAAGGTCACAGGTTGTTTTTTAAAAACAAACAAATACAAAGSCACCTACAGATTAATTATAATTTAAATGTGACAGATCTACTGGAGCTCCTAAGAGTGTCGTAGATCACCATGATTAGGACTGGGAGGGGGTTTTGGGTGACTTTCATATATTCTGTGTGTCTTCTGCAGCACTAATGGGATTAGGTAATGCTAGCAACTTGGAGGAGATGTTCAGTACTTTGCAGACTCTGAGACTTTGCAGACATTGATAAGCCAACAGCTAAAAAATACATTCCTCAGTGTGATTTRTATAGGTGTGGCTGTTCTCAGAACACATCAGAACTGCATAGAAACACCAGTCTGAGTGAAAGCAGTTGTTCAGATCATGAAAATGTTTAGCATACAGGTGGGCATGTTCTGGCAGCACAAGAGGGGAACAAAGAACAGGAGAGGTTGAGGCTAAGAAAGAGGGAGAAAAAAGAGAAGAAAGAGAAAGAAAAGAAAAAAAGAATATTCTCATAGACTGAAACAGAAAATATGAAAAAGATGCAAAGAAGTTAAAGAGTTGGAAAAAAATATAATTCTATAGCGACAGCTTTGTAAGACCATGCATATATACTAACAACAACACTGCAAACCRACATACTTCTATTTTAGGTCAAATCTTGCAGATCATGCTCAGGTAAAAAAGTATATTGCCTTAAATGCTGAGTAGGATTTGCAGATTTCACCAGTTCCTAGCAGAATTTATAGATATTATTCTCTTCAGCTTTTAATTTACACTGAAATTCTACGTGAAATCCTAGTTTCATTGAAATTAATGCCAAAACTCTTTTTTACTTTAATGGACTCAGCATTTCTGCATCATTAGGTGCTATTACATATATAAAGCAGCTTACAAAAGTACAATTTACTACATTGGGAGGCATATTTTCAGTAGTCACAATAAAAGAGCACAGGCTCAAAGAAAACACAATGCTTTTTTACCTTTAATAATTATCCTAATTAGCAAAACAATACCATATTTTCATGCACACTTTTGAGATGCTGCAGGTGCAAAAGAAGTCAACCCGACCACTTTTACTGGACAGTTTCTGATATGAATTTGCTCTCTGAATCAACTTGCTGTAGAAATTTGAAGATGAAGGGAGGGAGAAACAGAGTTGGGAAAGAATATGTGAGCAATAGGTTCTTCCAGCCTCCATAGTGGTCAGGCCCCACTCTGGAGGCAGACACGAGCTTGCTCTGCCCAAGCAACTCCAAGTTTCTGACTGCAGATATTTTTGGAAAAGAAGCACGTAGCTACAGTCAGCCTTGCAAGCACCAAAGGCACATCAAAACACAAAATATATTAGCTTCTCGTCCACTTGTAGGACAGGCAGAGCATGCTCATGTCTGCCTGCAAAAGGCAMTGCAAATGTACCCTCTGTCTTTCTTCTGTCACTCATCATTGATCTTGTTTATTTGCACTGGTAGATCTTCTCAGAGCAAATTTCCCTCACTCCAAATCCTGTTTGAACCCCTCAGTCCAGCACAGCACTGGCAACAATTCTCCACTGCTCTCTCTCTTGGGAAAAAAGTTTTAATCTGATGTGTCTGAATAAGACTGTGCTGCAAAGCTGCAGGCAGCAAATAATCCCCTCTCCATCACCAGATTTAATTCCCAATTTCTAGGGAGTGGAAGTTGAGGTGAAAGCCACAGCAGGTATGAAGAAGGAGTGCTTTTAATTATGAACCATGTTGGGGGCATAGATTTTCCTGCTCTCAGTACTACACAACACTTTGCATTTGGATGCAGCAGATCCAAATGGCAAAGCACAGGGATGTCTCCAATGGCTCCAGTGGAGAGAGGACATCCCCGAGAACATTTCAATAACGCTCCACTGATTTCAATAGGCTACAGCAAGAACTGCACAAATTCACCCACTCAGAAACTAATAATGGATAGGGCTCCTTTTCACTCTTCTTCCTATCCTACCTGCTGTTAAGTAACTTAAATATAGATAAGAAGGTGTGTATAAAAGTGAGAGGAAAAAAATGGATTTGGAGGAGAAAAAAAAAAACAGGGGAGTTGGAAGAAAGGAAGGAGACAGCAAGTGAAATATTGCCCTGATTACCTCAGAGTTCTAATGGTCTGAAAAGAGGGGATGGAAAGAACAAGAAAGAGAACAAAGAGCTTAGAGTAATGTATTAATTCATTGTTTAGATTGTCTTCTATTCTTCAACACAGAAAAAGAAATCAAGATTAAAAGCAAAATGAAAGTGAAAGTTAACAGAATAATTAAGACATAATTACGATGTTGTGCTGATTTGTTTTTGCTAACTATGAAAAAATAAGTCAAATTAATCCTACTTAATAAAGTTMTATTATTTCAAAACCAATAAAGTTATTATTTTTTCAAAGTAAAAGCTTTTGAAGTGTGCAATTAAATACCATTTGAAAAAGACAGGAATATTGTTAYTCAAAATGAAGAGATGAGCCCAGAAAATATCTTTTTTATCATGCTAAGAAATTATGAAAGTCTGCTCAGTTTTGGACTGCTGTTTGGAAGGCATTGCAAGGTAAGGGACACCTCTCTTTTAATTTAGACAAGTCAAAMTGATGCATATCTTTTCCATATCCCGTACAATAAAGCATTCTCCTAAACACGTGCTTCTGATGCAAAACTGGAAACCTGGCATGCAAGTGAATTTCCCAAAGCTACAAAAACACTGCTTCTGGAGGGYTGACATTTCCAGTGTGTTATCACGCAAAGCCTCTGCTCTGGATGACCTCAGCCAGCACAGCTCCTCTGTGCGGTGTGCCAAGAGAGAAGTGTGTGGCTCCAGCCCATCTCAGCACAGTCACTCTGGACAATGCAGCAGCAGATCTGTTCAGCTGCTTCCTGATGGGGAAGCAGAAGGGGAAAACAGTGACGGCCCAGCTGATTTGGGAAGCCCAGACTGCTTCTTCTCACCAGTGCCCTGCTGGGGRCAAAGCTGGCAGGCACTATGGGTGGAGATGCACTCAGGCACTGATCCTGACAGAAAAACCTCTCTGTGCTGCTGTGGACAGTTTTTAAACCTGCCAGTGAGTCTGAGGGCGGTTAYCCCTGGGCCTCGCAGGGATTTGACAGCATGTACCATATGCATAATGTATGTGACGAGCACAGACACGGGGAGGATGCAGGATACAAATGAGCGCTGTGGTGGAAAGGATAGGCATCAGTTCAACTGGTCTAAATTAAAAATAYACTGGAGCCACTCTGAACACACAATATACTGAGCTCCCTCAGCAGCAGCTCGGGGTGCATGATGTAGGGCAGCATCTAGTGCTGTTAACTTCTCTGARATACAAGGTGAACAAATTTGTGAGGATAAAAAAGATTGTGGCCAGCCTTGCTAGCACAACCCAGAGAGAGCAGCAATATTATCAGATGAGSCTGATGTCTGCTAATATAATGATCAGCCATGAAAAACTCCTATGCTGGCTGTAGATAACATTGTCTAGAATACACAGGATTTTGTTTCTCTCATCTGGTTACATTACTTCTTTTAATATCTTATTYGTTTTGCTGTTGTTTAGGCTATGTTTCTTGTGGTGGTATATATTTTAAATTATTATTATTGCTACTACTGTTATAATAATTATCATTAGGATCATCATATACCTMTGCACCACCTGCAAATACTGAAGTTGGTAACATGTCTACTTTCAGAAACAATTTTTAAATAAGTTGTTCATCTGAATCATTGGTGAATTTTGGCCTTTTAATCTTCCTTATATGTAGCTCACAATATGGAAATTTTTTACTCACAGTAATCCTGGTTGTTGGATATTTCATATCATCAACAGACTACTCACTTGCCTAGGCTGCATTTTTCAGCACTGTGTCAAATTTGACTTGATGTGAGGATTTCAAGGAAATGGCAAAAGAAGWCTTGAAAGGAAACAGCTAAGGACACCAGCTGAATAGGGTATGATAGAGTGGGCCAAAATTTCAGATGATGCAAATAGTTGTAGTTTTACTGAAACTAGCAGACCTGTAATGGAAGGTAACAGAATATCTTATTACACAAAAAGAATTTTTTAAGGGGAACTTTAAATTTCCAGATAACCTATCCTAGTTAACGTGTTTGAGGGATTTGAGATCTGATCACTCCAGAAGAAGGGGCTAAAAAAAAAAAAAAAAAAAGGAAAAAACCAATAGATGCTATATCATGGGAGTTTATTATCGTTAGTAGATTTAGCACGTATTAAAAGTTGTTCCATAATGTAGTCATTTTTGTTTCAGCTATTCCTCTGCACTCGTCGATTATTAAAGTTTAATGCACAGAATTCCTCAGGGACTTTCACATTTATTAACAAAGCATTTTATGTGCTAACAGAAAATCCCAAAATTAGGAGAAATCATTTACAAGCAGACAACAGCTGTTACAGCATTAAAACTTTAATTGGCACCCCCCAACAGATCGTTGGGTATTTCACTCATCCTCTTAAGGATGTGATAATCCTTATAATATTCAGAAAGAGAACAATTTGTAAGAACAGRGTTGCACATTAGCAAAGATTGAGTGTGTATGCAGATGCAAAACAAAATCTGTCCGAAATAACTGGTGCCCTGAGAAGATGCTGTATGTGAGTCAGGCACCTGAATTCTGCCATTTGTCTCTGAKTTAGACAAGCCATTTCTTTAAATTGCTTCCCTAACAACTTCCTGAGAGTATATCTTGAAAATTCTTCTGAACCAGGGTCAGTTGTCACTGTCCCTCCCATTAGGCAGGACCATCCACTACCTTAAAAATTGCATTAATGAAACTAGAGAGTATGATTTGTTAACACAGAAGAATGGAAGAAGGTGATCCCTTGTGTCCTGTGCAAGAGAGAAGGATAATTTTTGCTGAATGTCCAACACTCAGAATCTATACCAAAGCAACATAAATCAGTCCTGACAATGTATCCCTCATCCAAACTCTTCTATTGTAAAAACTAATTTTTGAACATTTGAATATTTGAATTAGGCTAGTGACTCAGAGACAGAGAACATCACTGATAAAACTATTAGTGGTCTAGCTCTATGACACATTTGGAAAAAAATAATAAAATTAACAAGCTAATCGGTAAATTATTTCTGTATTTCAATATCCATTTATCTAAGACCTGTACTGGAAAACAGTACAGGAATGAAACTGTAAAMTCTTCTTTTGCTTCTCCTCAGGGATTTTCTTCCATCTGTGAACAACATGGTCACTAAGTTTTCTCCATTCCCTTCATTCTCAAGCACCCTAAATAAATCTCTAAATGAGAATTCAAAAAAATGATTTTAAGCAGTATTTAAAAAATTGCTTTGGGATGGGTTTTCATCTCATAAGCAGCTGCTGAAGTGTTTTGTTGATCTTGGGTCTTAGAGGAAGGTTTTCTCCAGTGGTAGGAAACACATAATGGTTTTACAGCTTAGCCACACTAACAATAAAGTATATAAAATGCTTTCTTCATAGCATAATTAAGAAGATATTTCCTAATGTTCCTGAAGATTTGACTTTGAATATTCTGTGGCAAATTTAACTATTATGTGGCAAACAGAAGGCTAAACAATAATTATTAGTAGAATAGCAATCCAACTATTTTCAGCTGTTTCAATTAACTTCAAATTTAAGCATGAAAAAAAGCTAGCAATTCAATTAAGACTTCAAATTGTTGATTCTAACTAAAAAAAAAAAAAGGGTAATAAAGAGTAAACAGAAGCAAGAAGAATAAATTTGTAAAGCCTTATTCTTATCTTGCTTTCATGGTCAACCCTCTTATTGGCTTATGTGGTGTTATTCACTATAGTATGTTTTTTTCTGGTCACAGCTAATTTCCAGCTTCTGGCMAAAGAGATACCCTGTTCTTTTGCAAAGCATAAATGCTAAAGGACTGAATGTGGACAAACATAGACCTAATTTGGCCCTAAGCACAGATCTACACTGAGGAACTTCTGACTTCACAGACAGTAACAGGTACAATATGCCTTTTAAAGGGCTAGTCTGAATAAAAGAAAATCCTTCCTAAATTCCACAATCCTTTTCTAACCTGTAAATAGTTGCATAAAACACTCTGTCAGATTTTTTCAATATCTATCAATTTTTAAAAATAAAATGGCCAGATTATGAAAACTGCTTTTTATAATCACGTTAAATAAGCTAARGAATTCACATACACCTTGATGCAAAAGGAGATCTTTCACCCAAAGAATGTTATTRCAAATGACTGATACCTCTTTTTTTTGCATTGTTAAGGAGATGCTGCAGAGAAATTTGTATTTAGTCTCTCTCTCAGCTGTGCTTATCAGCTGCAAAACAAGTCCATCACCCATTGCTTAGAGGGGAAAGTTGACAAGAATGGAAAAGGTATATCCAAATGTGAGTGACAATCCTATTGGCTTAGTCTCAATTGCTCTTAACATACTTTATTTTACATATATATGCACACACATRCCTGCAACAGTGTTCATTCTTCAATACAATAAGAAAACAGGCAGGACAGGTACATTATCGGTTTAGACACAAAACAAATTAAATTGCAAATGTCTGTACTGTGTAAGAAGACCACAGTGCTCCAAAACTAGTGTTCAGCATACATGGCAATCATTACTATAAACTGCAGTTTATAACACAAGTTTTGCAAGATTTCTTCTGGCTTTTGATGTACATTTGTATACATGGTGCAGCCCATCTTCAGTATTATTTTCACAATTTGGATGACATAACATTAATGCCATAACCACCTGGCCTGGACCTCATCTACCTGGCACRACATTTTTAATAAGTTACGCTCCCTGCTTGAGGTGACACTTGGCAATCCCTCTCACACCTCTCTCTGCCAGGTCAAGGTAGGAATGACTGAGAACTAAGGGTTCAGGATTCAGGTGTGTTGGAAGGACCACACCACTGCTTCACATTTACCTGACAACAAGGCAAGGAGCCAGACAGTTGTATGCCAAAGCTTGCAGAGGTATTAATGAAAATAATGTGGATTAAACAAATAAATTCACACAGTGGAAAGACTTACTTGCTGGATCCCCAATATGAATAAATGCCAAAGAAGAAGTAATCTAAATGGTTATTAGCATAATTTGAGTACTGAGTGCTGTTCTGCTCCAGCTACAAATGTGATTGAGACATATGCTTGCTCTGATGGAGRAAATTAGCAGAGGATTACCGCTTTCCCTAAGAAGATTAAACTAAGAAGAAAAAATAATTTGCTTTCCATTGCACTGCTACACCATCTACCATTAAAAGAAAGCAGACTCCATTAAAAAGGACCATCAGTTTAATGGAAAGATTATTCTGACAGTTGCCAGCTTTAGAGCCTGTTTAGTCACATAAGTCAAGGCCACATAAGAAGCAATAGCAGAAGCTGTTGCCTTGGCCCAGAGAGTGGAAATGTAAAGAACTCATAATGAGATCATTAAATGAAATTAGGAGGCCAGGAGTTTGTTCTAGATTCCTGCCTTGTCAGCATCATAGTGTTATCCCATCATCACATCCCATCCCAACAGTGGAACCTATTCAAAACTGCCAGTTACGGGAACCTGATGACATGGACAASAACAACACATTCCTCTTCACCCTAACTCTGCCCAAGCCTTCATGGCATACTACAGAGTTCAGGATCTTGGTGCTGTGATTGAAAGTTGCAATATGAAGGAATGGTGGCTATAACACAGTCCCTCTTAGTATTCTCAAATCATATTTCATGTGCCATACAGTCATGTTCCAATCATGGGAAGTGCACAGGATGGAGGGAAGGGGAGGGGAGGGGAAAGGCCCTGGGAAGACCTTAGAGCAGCCTTCCAGTACCTAATGGGGGCCTACAAGAAAGYTGGAGAGGGACTTTCTACAAGGACTTGTGGCAATGACTAGAAACACAGAGTATAGGTTTAGGTTAGACATTAGGAAGAAATTCTTTACTATAAGGGTGATGAGGACCGGAAATAGGTTGGCCAGAGAAGTTGTGGAYGTCCCGTCCCTGGAAGTGTTYAAGGCCAGGGTGGATGGGGSCCTGAGAAACCTGATTTAGTGGAAAGTGCTCTTGCCCACAGCAGGTGGCTTGAAACCAGATGATCTAGRAGGTCTCTTCCAACCCAAATCATTMCATGATTTTAGTCACAGCTTTGAAAAAGTGCTAGAAAAAACAAACCCCTGAACCCCTGCACTATAATGGCATTGGCAGAGCGGATCCAGGAGGCGTTGTGATTCAGACAGACACACATGGCTGAGTCACCATTCTCCTGTGCTTCCTCACTGCTTTTGCTGACAGTAGTTTATAGATGGTACAGGCTATTTGGCAATTACTAGGCACCCCCTCCTGCTTACCCTGTACCAGACTAGCTGCTCTTCCAACTGAGTGCTGTCAAAGGAAATGATCTGAATATTGACTCGCTTCAATATTTCTGAATTATACACAGGGAATTTTCCTTCCCTCTGAGCCTGTTTTTTGGATACCTAACCCAAACACAAGATGGCCAGTTGCCACTTCATAACTTCAGTGCAGAAGCACAAAAAGCAAACAAAAGGAAAGTCTTATCCCCACCTCAGTAATGCAGATATCAGGTCTTGCCAGGCAGGTGTAAGAAAATGTTGTTTTTAATTAAGACTGTATCAAACAAATAGATGCTTTTGAGGGGAAGTGGGGAGATACCTTTTTGCAGCAGGAAAACGTCCTTTTGCAGAGGATGAAAAGCAGTACCTACATTACATCCTCAGCAAGGCCTTGTTTACCCATTAAATGCTATGTCTTGTTCCAGTTTCAGCCTTTGTACAAGTGTTCAGCACCTGTCTTAGAGGTTATCTATGTTTTCTCTTAACACTATTTTTTACCTGTCAGTGCGCTGTCCACTGAATGCCAACTGGGTTCCAATGGCAATGTCAGGGAGCACAGGGCAGGGCCAGGGAACAGGCCAAGATGGATTGCCCTCTGACCAAGGAAGTATTCATCATCTACAGACAGAGCATAAATAAAAGGCTCCTGAGAAAAGCAAACCATTTGCTAGAGGTGACATTTAGCAGCTACGCCAACCCCCAGTTTTGATTATAGCACTCAGTTCATCCAAACACAATCAAATTGTCTGTAGCAAAATCATTACATTTCCTCCCCCAGATCGAAGATTTGGGTGCTGCAAGAACCCAAGACATGTAACATGCTGAAGGAATGCAAGTGCTCAGGACTGCCTGTCTGGATTCAGGAAAGGAACTGGCTGTATAAAGATGAAGATCATCGCAGATCTGATTCCTGCAAAGAAGGGGGGAAACTGCAAGGGCACAAAAATATCTTGCATGGGTGGCCCTTTTGCACATAGCACAATGCACATAGAGACAAGCTACCTGGAGGATTTGCAATTCTACATATGAAAAATAAATAATATTTTGTTAGCATTCTCATTCTCCTGATTTCTCCTGCCATGAGTTTAAACTGACCACAGTTATTTGCTTCTTAATAGCATCTTTTCAGAATTGAATGGTATCAACTTTTCCAGTGCCAAAACAGACTCTGACATAAGCAAAATGGATTTTGCTTTCAGAAAGGAATACTGTTAGATGTACACTACTTAATAGGGCAAAAGTTAACCTTTACTGAAAGATAGCTCAGAACAAGTAGTAGGTCTTTGCTATTTTGATCTGATAAAATGAAACCAAAGCAATAAAAGACTCATTTTTTCAACATGTCATGTCATCCTGATCCCATGGTGATTTTATTCTCGGTCTGTTTTCTTCCTGACAATCCTCCTYGCTCTTCCTTAAAGGAATTCCATGATGGGGACACAGATGTTTCAGTCCATTCAGGCTGAAGCAGTCCCTTCAGGCTGTCTAGACACTGTGACTGTGGATACCAGAGGATTTCAAGTGCAATAGTATGCGCCACCTCTCCAGCGATGAACAAACCCACCCATTACTGATCTCAGCCTTCAAAGCTCACAACCTATGAACCAGCTGGTATTCTCAGYCTCTGAGTAAAGACTGTGGGGCAGAGAAACATTCAGTTTCTCCTTACATGTTTWTCAACTCAAATGTCTGAAGTGAGACTAATTAGAGAAAGAGCAGTCATTCACTATGTCTGGGCAGAATATCATCCAAACGTGCTCCAACAGCAGCTTACATGACACAGGGGAAGCTGCCAGTCTGGATCTCAGCCAGGAGAACAACTCCTTCCCCTCTTTAAATCGACAGGGATTTGACCACTGGCTGCAGGAGGAACAAGAATAAACCCTTAGTGCTCCTGTGCTTGCAGCAGTGCTCTCCACACCACCCACTCTCTCTCTGCTTCCTCATTAACATCCTCTAATTGCAGTGGCTGTTTCGGGCTGGTTTACACTGCCCAAGGCAAATGAGAAAATGCCCACCTTTCCACCAGAGGGTCATCTGCATAAACAATTAATGAAGAGTTGCTGCCCTCAGCTAATGTCCTGTCTGTCAGGTTGATATAACCTAGGGCTAGTTAGATGTTCTGAACAATGATCAGTTGCTGTTAATGCTCCACTAGACTATTAAACTCCTGTTGGCAGGCTAAAGCATCAGGYAAACGCAGTGGGCTTCTTTATTAAAATATTAAAAAGACTGCATCCTGCTGTCAATAATGGTTTTGATCTCCTAAAAGAAGAAAAATACCTTGTGGCAGAAATGTAATTACAAGAGAAACACTGCACTTCCCTGGTTTAGAGCAGATGGAGAAAAGGTCAGCTATCAATTAAGACATAGGATAAAATATTCTCATATAAGAAAAGAATGAATGAAAATAAACCTCCTCTGTGTGAGAATAAATGTGTTTTCTGTTTCACTTACACTGCAAGGAGGTGCCTACACAAATTTACATGACAAGTAATTCCCTTGCTAACATCTAACAGCCCCATGAGAACATTTTAAGATGAGGGCAAAATCAGAGAAGTTTAATGGTGTGGGTATGGAATCACCTCTAAACCTGTGCAGTGACCAGCCCAGGAGTGCAGGGAGGACAGCAAATTGTGTCACAGGCAGGTGGTGCCCAGAAACAGGGATGGACACACTAGATGAACTAAATGCATTAAAATCACCAGGTTAGATTTGCCCTTGGTGCAAATCAGAGTATGCTTGGCTTGTTGAACTGGGACAGGAAAAAGTCACCCACCGTCAACTACACATGGGATTTTTTTTTTCCCAAATGATTCACACACGTTTGATTTCATTCCACAGTCTTCAAAACCCAAGACCTGTATTTAAGCAAGACCTGTCCTGTACAAGGTAGCATTTTTTGTTTCCTTTCAGCACCACCTCAATTTAAAATAATGAGGTTTTCTTTCAGGGAGAAAGGATATGTTCTTGAACTTTCATCATTAAGCCTGTCATCTTATGTTTAAAGTTTGATGTTGTTAACAGACAGAGCTGGGTCAAAGAGAAGGAAACTCCTTGTGATGAAGGCTAATTGGAGGAAAGAGCATGATTTCAGCAGAACAATTCCAAAAGCACCAAATATTTCAAGAATTTTTCATTAAAATAAACAGTAATTAGTTTAGTCTGGCTCTCATTAAAACAGTCTTCAAATGTCATTTTTCTTTACCTAATTTTGAAAGACCACATTGCAGGAGAGAAAAAAAATCTTTACTTCTTTACCTTTTCTGTGTATATGGAGAAGTCCTGTCTTGAAGTTTTCATGCTGAAATAAGGCCTCTGYCTTAGACATGTCTAAGTTCATTTAATAAACAGCTAGAAATTAAAAGTATTCTTAATCTTTACTCATCAATAAACTCTTCAAAAYAAAATCATTTTTATGTTCTTCTGAAATACCCATGAGGATTCAAGTTACATTTTCAAGTATTTTTAACAGATGTGCTGGGCATTTTCTACATTATAAACATGTATGTACAACAKGAGCCATAATGTTTATAATAAATTATAGATAATCTTCAGTGTTTATCATCTGTCTCTTTGTTTACTCATGGAAATTTATCCTTGTGAAATCACTACAAAAGTTATATTAAAAATAATAACAATAATCCCATTTAAAGTTTAAAGAATGAACTAGTCAGTTCATTATTGGTGAATGAAAAATTAAGATCACATGTTTACTTGAAGTGCTCATGTTCTTGTCTCCAATTTCTGTCATGTTTACTTCCTTCACTTCTCACCCAATGTATTTCTGTGATGGGTCTACATAATGCCTAAGGTTCAGAAACACACCAGTGCCAAGCAAAAATGGTGTGCACAGAAGGGGCAAACTCCTTTGTACCATGTRAGCTACAATATCAGCAAAGGTGAAGCACAGGTAATTCTCAAGGGGGAAAGAAATTAGGGAATGTGTTTAATTTTGAGGAYGTTATTTCTTATTATTGATTGCTCTGTGAGCTAAATCTAATCCAGATCTTAATGGGCTCTATTTGTTTTGAAAGAAAGCTTCTCTTTCCCCTGGTTTCAGTGAGATATGAATATATATTAATTGTTGTCAAAACATCAGAGTTGCGGGAGATYGTTTTCCTGTTGCTTGTGCTGTGATTCAATAAGCTAGTAAGCTTTGCTGATTTAATTTCACACATGCCAATCACTTTCAAAATTTTGACTCAAGAAGTTAAAACCATGGTCCATCAATGCCTGCAAGCTGCTGAGGAATCAGCTTGCARCTACTACATGGTACATTCAACACACAAGAGACTTCTGCTTACTCTGAATAAATACTAATGGCCACAGAAAGTGTACATCCCTAGAAAGTKTCTGAAGAAGTAATATATATAAAAAGATGGAAAAATCTCCTATTTTCATTTCCAAGAATGTTTCTTGTATAAATAAGAGAATTTATCTTTTTTTTTTTTCTTTAGTGATGCAAACCAGCAATTTAGTTTTAGGCTCTTTCCTCCAGAACATACACCACATAAAAGGCATCCACCTTGAAAACAGTGCTCAATACTATAAGCTTTGACCTATCGTGCATTTCATTCCCTCCTCCTCAACCACTGCCCAGTTTCTTCACAAAASAACAGTGAATTAGATCCAAAACTTCTTTTTACATTGCCTAGTAAACATTTTTTAAATGCTCACTGCTAAATCTGCCAGTGAATCCACATTCAAGGCTGTTTCGTAGCCTTCCTAAATTCACATTTAACACTTYGAGGTAAATTTACACATAGAAAATAGTCAAAGCTATTTTACCAAATTCTAAATCTACACATAGAGGATTGAGGATATACTACATTATGGGTGTCGTTTATATTTACACTTCACCAGTTGACCTACTCCATACATTATGTCTGTACCAAACATTTTGAAACTCTCATCTCAGTTTCTCAGATACTAGGTCTCTAAATTCCAGCCCCATCAGYGAAACCCTGAAAATACAGGACTCAGCTTCAATTTTTATTTCATAGAACAAACATAACAAAAAAAATCAAACCAATTCTAGCAAGGATGAATAAAATGCTTACAATGAGAACAATATCTGAAACATTTAGAGCATCTGGTTTTCTCAGTACAAATTAACAACATTTATTTGATAGTATTCTATTACTCATGTTAAACCAATGCAGTTTATAATGCTGCATCTCTCACARTTGTCTGGATCTGCTATTGTTTGATGACTTAAGTGCCTTGTTTTGTGTATGTTTCTGAGCAGATGGAGGGTGAATTCTGATTTTGGTAATTAGTAGATGGGTCATTGAACATACTTTTCAGTTAGTTAATATATTAGGTTTTGAAAAATAGAGGCCTAACGAACTAATTTACATATAATTATTAATAATCGTAACTATTATTTGAAATAGGCAAGTTGCATAACTCATGTACTCAGCAAATGGGTACACTCAGCTCTAGCCTTGAAAAGCTCTTGCTTTATTCAGTAAAGAATCACCTACGTGTAGCAAAWGCCAGCTTGTCCCTTCTGTAACAGCTTTGTATTTTAAGATACAGAAATATTTAAAAGAGTGTCTTATTCTGTCATTCCTAGAGCAGAAAGCCCTGCTTTACATGGAGCAGAAACCTGCCAAAGGTCAGAGAGGGAATCATTAGCAGAACTAAGAGCAGACCCAGTGCTCCTGAGCTCAGCCAAGCCCAGGTGTCTCCAGCATCACAATGTGGGATCAAGCCCTAATAAAAAGCCTTCGAGGTCACAGGCCATCTGYCCTGGCTTGCAACAACTGCTCAGCCATGGTAAGGGAGGAAGATACATCTTTCTACTTATCCATTCTCATTCCTTTCTCTATCTTTTCTTTCCTTCAGCTCTACTTTGTCCMAGACAGACTGGTGGGCTTTTCCCCCTCAACTAAATTCACCTCTGGGAGGAAGGGAAGGGCAGGGGGAGAAGGGGGCAGGGAACCAAAACAAAAAARCAATAATCTGCAAATTATCCATAACTTACCAAAGTAGCATTACACTTTCTTTCAGAGCTGTGAGCTATATAGAAAATGACAAAGAATCAGCTATTCATTGTTTATTGTTGCATCAGTTCCTCAATGCTTAATGCAGGTCAGGGTAATTTACGCATGTTGAAGCTGGTCTAAATTATTCTTTGGACCTAGATCATTCTTTATAGCACTTAGGACTATAGCAAGAGGTCACTTTTGTCCTCAATTATTTGGGGGTACTATGGGTCTAACAGAGCTGAGAATCTTGAAGAAAATCTCTAAGAAGGGTCAAGGAACTCATAGAAGGAAAAGAATTTCAGAGGTGATCAGAGAGCAGGGGAGTCTCTGAACCAGGGTGATGGATTTGCCTGTTTTGAAGATGAATTTAGTTTCTGACAACCAGAAAATGTCCTTCAGTTTGGGTTATTTCTTGGGGTCTAATTAAATTATCCTGGGTGTCTTTCTCTCTGTAATGCTCATCAGGAGGCTGACAGATTTGTTTCCTGCATCTCAGGAAAAATTGCATGCATATGTCAGAGAACAAATTGCAGTCTTCAGTCATGGTTTCTAGAAGTATAATATAAATAAATACAATCATGTAACTGTTTTCAGTGAGATCTCTCTCTTTCCCCCCACTCGCATACACAGATTCCTCACTGGGCACGAGGCCTACGCAAATGTAAAAAAAGTGACTTTAGGGTTACGAAGTGCATCCTGCTTGCTCTGAAGTTTTCAGTCTGTCTTGAACAGATTATTCATGATGGTATGRAAGCCAAGAGAACAATATGGAAAGCAGATTGGCTATGCACCTACAGCCCGATGCCAGCTTGGCTCTGTGTTTAGAGGCTGACATCATTTCTTGAAAGAGCTGGAGCTACGAGTCAGCGTAGCTTGAAAAGAGGACACTCCACGAAGATGTGGGCAGGTCACATCACAGCATGCTCAGACTTCATGCACATTATTAAATGCCTGTGATCTGGAGGTGTGGGGGAGTTTACCTTCAAACCACTGATATTACTTTGGCATCAAATATATTCTGTGCTAGACAGCTGGTATTAACTCAAAGCCTRAAGGACCCATATAGAGAAGACAGGATATGGCAGACATGCAAAACTACAGAAAASGTTTCCCACATGGAAAATGCTTTTTAAAATAAAAAATACAGAGATTTAGGATATCTACATATTCATATTTTTTCCAAGGAGCAAAACTGAAGTTAAAATCCTGAAAACTAAGAGGAAGTATCCCTACAGTTAAACAGATGAAACTGCTGAGATGTATCTTAAGAAACATTCAAGATTACACAAGATTATCCCATTTTTCCCCTTCTTACTTCAAAAAACTAAAAAGAAATATGAGAAAGGGAGAGTGAGYGAAGAAGCAAGCTGTGTGAATTGAGCAATCTGAAGCTGTTGAGCATATAAATTTTCAACATTATTAGGGAATCAGCCTGATGAAAGGTTCATTATGGGATTCCAGGACTTTTGGAGTTCAGAGAAACCTTGGGGATGCTTTTAGATCCTCAGCTCCAGGATGCCATTCCTACTGAAATCTGAGGATGCCCTTGAATATTCATAGATGGAGTGAGAGACAAGGTGCTACATAGCCTGCCTACAGTGATTTCATGCAGTCATAGAATTATTTAGRTTGAAAAAGACCTCTAAGATCATTGAGTCAAACTTTAAATTTAACACTGCCAAGTCCACCCCGAATTCATGCCCCTAGGTGCCGCATCTACATGTCTGTTAAATACCACAAAGCATGGTGACCCAACCACTTCCCTGCCAGCCTGTTCCAATGCTTGGCAACCTTTTCAGTGAAGACATTTTTTCTAGCATCCAATCTAAAGCTCCCCTGGCACAACTTGAGGCTGTTTCTTCTCATCATGCAAGGTTGTAGTGAGGTGGGAGAAGAGAGCAGCTCCCACCTCACTACAGCCTTACTTCAGGGTGTTGTAGAGAGTGATGAGGTCCCCCCCTGAGCCTCCTTTTCTCCAGACTAAACATCCCCAGCTGCCTCAGCTTCTCCTCATCAGTCTTGTGCTCCAGACCCTTCACCAGTTCCAGTGCCCTTCTCTGGACACACTCCAACCCCTCAATGTCCTTCTTGTAGTGAGGGCCCCAAAACTGAACACAGTGTTTGAGGTGCAGCCCCACCAATTTTGAGCACAGATGGATGATCACTGCCTTGGTCCTGATGGCCACACTATYGCTGACACAAGYCAGGGTTCCACTGACCTTTGTGGCCACCTGGGCACACTGCTGGCTCTTGTCCAGCCAGCTGTCGACCAACAGGCCCAATCGTTTTGCACTAGGCAGATTTCCAGCCATAACTCTTAGTGAAAATYCATTAAAGAGCAGCCAGTTCATGTAACCAAAGAATAACAACCTATACTTAGCAATAGAATGACGAAGGCATTGACCTAATTGAGCAATCAACTAACTTATGCCAGGAGAAGCCAAAGATTCTTAGGGACTTGGATTTCTCTTCTCATTTTCAATGTTTCATTCACCTTTCACACATAAGATGACTGGACAACCACTGGTCCCAGAATGCTGAAGCCCTCACCCCACTAAATTCCCTAACAAAACTCCTCTTTGCTCATTGGATCAAGTTTCCTCCATCAAACTGAAATGACACATCATTTTTCAAACTGTCCTTGTCTTTCCCATGAGGAGCAAAAAGTCTCTTCTGCTTACCCACAGCTCCTGTACAGCAACAAATCGGAAGATAATGCTCTTGTAAACACTACAAAACAAGAATGAGCCGATAGGTATTAATTTGTGTATGAAGACGTTAATTTGATTCCCCTTTTTCTGACAGGTTCAGTGCTAAACTGGAGCAATCTGCCTTCAAGGAGATCAGTCTGCAATGCAATCCACAGGTACTGCACTGATTTCTCGTGTCCCACACTGAATTGTGTGCTAGGACTTTTGGGCAGATATGACAGAACAGGGCTGTAGTGACATGAGCTACCCCATAAATGCTCTCCTAGCCTGTTGCAGGAGAATGTGATTGCACTAATGGGGACAAATAATCTTGAACTAGCATCTCTTTTACACAAAATGCTTCCGTGTTCAGACATTTCATGTTTCAATCCTGTGATTTTTTTTTTTTTTTTTTTTTTTGGTGGGATGGTGTGGTTGCAGTCCAGACCAATGAAGCAAATCAATTGTTAGAAGAGAGGAGGGGATAGAGGAAGGGAAGAAAAATTCACATTGACTTTCTCCAGTGGCTGGATAACGAGAGAAAATAGAGACATCTTTTCCTATAGAGATTTCACATGCTGATATGAAGAGATAGGTGGGGASAATATTTACAAAGGTGCTGATAGARCTGACAATGATTTATTCTGGGATTGCACAGAAGGGTAGCAAGACCACCCTCTTACAGGCCAACAACCTACAAAGTCATATCTGGGTGAGGAAGGTCCCATTTTGGAGGTCTGTGAGAAATGTGGTGGTGCAGACTTATGTCTATAGGAGAGTCAGCCATCTAACCTCACTACTGTCAAGGCACATGAAAGCAAGAAGTATAAAATRGCTTTCTGCACATCTGCAGTAATGCCGCTGAATCAAAATTACAGCAGTCAACACCCACAGACACACAAGTCAGAAAGGAAACACTGAACAAAAGAGAATACACAAAGCACTAAATATCTTTTGGTCCTTCTACAGTTGCAACAGGGGTGCCCTCCAAAGTACAGGCAGATGGGCTGTTTTGTAAAAAACTGCAAATAATTTCTATCCACCACTCCAAACTGCATATATTAAAATGCATGTCAGAACTACTAAATCACAAGTACTTTCGTTTSCTTATTCTTTTTTTCAAATGTGGGATCCTATTGTGAGTCACATTAGAAATCTCTGTAMATACAAATTATGTGCAACCACTGTCTCTATTTCTCAAATATCTAAAAAAGGCATTTATATGACAGGAAATAAAGGAGTAAATGCCATCTGATGCTTACTTCAGCTGTAACTGGCAACAGAAATGCATTTCATGTATGCACATGCACGAACACAGGCATACCTCTCAATTTTCCAGCTAAGAATTTATTACAGATTCAATGTAAGACATAAAGATTCTAYCTGTAACATATAAACAGTTGCATTTCAGCAATGTTCATAGCAAAGTTTTTATTTAAACTAAAATGATCTATCAAGGTCCATGTCACAGTTAATACAAGAAAAGTTATAGGAACTACTGTTCTCAATGTAAGACAAAAACACATTTGTGAGTTGATACATATTTCCACAATAAACATCTGTAAAGAACTATGTTTCCTTTCAGGCTGGATACAGCCCTCAAATCTACTTAGACACACCTGTTGAGATAAACTGACTCCGCTTGCTTAAAAAAGAAAAATAATTAAGAAATCATATAAAGCACATGAATCAATGAGAATAYATGCCACAGCATGCCCTAGTACAGAAAAGCAACAATCACTCCAGAGGGAAATCATTGCAGATTCCACCAATAAGGAAACATTGACCATGAAGCTGCTCTTCTAATACTTTTAAAAGGGATAAGCGTATCACAACATGTCTGWTGCCATCTTGCACTTTTGTACCTAGAAGCAATTGTTTGCTTTTCTGTAAGTTSAGAAAGCTGTTGTGTAGCTGCAGCTAAATAGAAGTTGGAATAAATAAATTTCTGAGTCATCAATCAACCTCTCATTTACTCATTTAGTGGGAGGGTGGATGTCTTTTATGAGTCTGGTGGAGCAGCACGGAGGTTAAGAACATGCTCCATCTGTTTGTTCGCTGCTCAGCAGCTCTCCCAGCGCAGGGAAGGGATTCCCGCCCTGAGCAAGGAGGGAGTGTGCCAGCTTTCCGCTAGCACGRCTCCGTTTGACCTCCCGCATCCCTGCTCTCGCAGCCTCCGAGCAGTGGCTGCCAATCACACTGAACAGCGGAGCGGGTTTGCAACAGTCCATAATATCAGCATCTTTCAAATGGCAGGTGGACACATTTCTTTGTCAGCACAGCGAGCTGCACGCGTTCTGGTGCGAGCAGAAGTGATATAACACGCCTCCCTGTAAACTATAATGCACAGGAAGCGATCAAACACTCAGGAAAAGATTCTCATCTCCCTGAAAGGAAACACTTTCCCTAAAACTGAACAGACTTCCTGAAGTTAACCACACATTTTAAGGATTACACTGGGAACAAGTGTTGATCTGAACATGCTAATCTGCACTGAAATTTAAGTGTTTGATTGTGCATAGGCAGAAGATGGCCTCTTACTATTTACARTGGGTCTCAGTAGCTCAAAACCAGCAATGCAAAACAAGTGTCATGACCGTAATTTATTTCTTATGGAAGGGTATTTTCAAAAAAGATAAAAGTAAAAAAGGCACCCATCTGTCAGATGTAGGCTTCTCATCTCYTGAAAGAGTTGAGAGAAGAAATAAAACGATGAACTGAAAGGGGAAGAAAGCTGAGAGAATAAGGTGAAGCCTTCCCTCACTACTCCTTAGTAYAGCTCCTTTGAAACCAGAGTATCCATGTTCGTGTGCAGCACTTGAAAGTACCAGARCAAGATGAAGGGGAAAAAAACCAACCCAGTGACGGTTCAATGGATATCCTGAAATAACAGATATGGTTCTGTGCTTTTTCATCCACCAAAAGACAAGACTGCATGCTGTCATGATTTTAAAAATCACTGGAGATTGCAAATATTCATATTATTATCTATAATTTCAATATTCTTTGACCAGCAGGKCACCACAGAGTGTCCACCAACACTCAGATGTACAAAGAACCRCTACAAATGTCATCATAGTTTCAAATTATTAACTAAGCTTGGACAAGTGATACCTAAATCATCCAGCATCCCTCTACTATACTGTACTGCATCCTTTTCTCTGGACAAAACTGATACAAGAATATGAAGTTAGCAAATCACCAAAAAAAAAAAAAAAAAAAAAAAAAAAAAAAAAAAAAAAAAAAAAAAAAAAAAAAAAAAAAAAAAAAAAAAAAGAAAAGGCACAATCTGCAATACCATCCAGCTTGGTAAAACATTCCCTTGCAAAAGTAATAGGTACAGAAATCAGTTATAGCAAAGGGAATTACTGTTTTTATCCACATGATTGGCATGCAATATAACAATCAGGGTTCAACTCTTATGCCAAGAAAAATCCCTGAATCCTGTCAGGGTTTTTTTCAGGATTTTGAAATCCCTGTCTCCACTCTCTAGCCTTGAAGTCCTTTGCAAATTTGTTTCAAGAATAAGAAAACTGAGGGTGAAGAGTGGTACTGCCTAGCAGAACAGAGCCTCAGATACAGAGATATTTTTATAGCATAATGACATAGAGATGCAATCAAATGTCAATCAAAAAAATGAGAAATTATCAGGGCCTGGTTTTAAAGTCATTCAATATGTAATTAATTCTTGGATTTGTATATTAAATAGGAAATATAAATATATATAGAAATTAGATTTCTACTTCCATTACAGAAAGATTAATAATCTGTTTTCAACAAGTATGTGAAATTTTAATTGGGAGAATGTGTGAAAGTAAAGATCTTGGTTGCTAAAGAAATTTTAGAGACTGGGGAACCACTGGGTTTTAAGAAGAGAAAATGACTCCATTTTCTATAACTGTTTTGTGATTTTTTTAAGTAGGCAAGTGAAATGAACACCTAGATTCCGCTTAAAATATATACTGGCACTGTCTCTCACCCAACAGGTTTGACTTTTGAAAAGGACAATGGACTTGTAATGCTTCATGTAATGTATTCACCGATATAACTCAGTCCTCTATGTGGGAGCTGAAAAATTACTTCCAATATATTTTTAACAAATAATTTTTTACACCTTTATTTTAGGTTATACTATCAAACATCTTCAAAYGGATTTTCTCTGAATAGTAAGCTATATAAAAATCAAAAAAAATTAACTACATTTAATTAATAGAGAGAAAACTGAGAAAATGCTAGATTTGCTAGTCTAGACAAAAATCTGGAGGACAAAACAGTATAGTGCCTGTCTAGTACTGATTGCCCCGAGGTCCCTGAAGATTTCAGGAAGTTTGACACATAATTGCATTCCCATGCATCCTASAATGAATGTGATGTCAAATTGGTTCTGTCAAACAAATCTGACATGAAATGCTCAGAAGTGAGGTCACAAAGCTTCCTAGCTACATTTTAATTGAAATATATTTTAGAGCCTAATCACCGTGGAAGATCCTACATCTATCCTGCTAAAAAGACAAGAACTTGTACAGTCTGCAGCTATGTTTATTTTAGAATAAGATATACCATGCAGATTGATATATGGGACATCAGGAGCAGGACTACAGGGGAAAAAAACACCAGAATTTGATAGATCAAAGTGATAATACTCAGGTTATATTTAGAAACAGTAACAACAATGAAAGAATTGAATCAAAGAGTAGCAGATCACCAGGTTTGTAGAACTGAATTTTTGGCCCCACTCAGGTTAGTAGGAAAATTTTCATTAGCTTTCATAGTAACAGGATTTCACCCAGTATTAACAAAGGAAACACAGCAGCTACTGAGGTTGTGAAAACCTCTAATTTCTTGCCTCAATTCCTGTCAGTAACTCCTCTCTGATGCCTARAATCTAAAATTGAAATGGGAAAATAATATAATATAGCAGCTAATTCTATCATTTTGTTTGTGCAATAAATGACTGGCACTTCTCTTTCCCTTTTTTGTCATCACTTACAAGCTGTTTGTTAAGCTATTTTTAGCTTAACTACCAAGTTGAAGTTTGAGACTATGGACTTAGGTGATCCCATGGGGGAATCTAAAAAAAAAAAAAAAACCCAAAAAAACGTAGAGACTGTGGCAGACGTGCTCTGGCTGCATTCTCAGCCATGCCTTCTTGCAGCTTCATGAATTTACAGGCATAACTGCCATTTTCTTCTTTTAATCCTTAGCCTTTACCCAGGACCATCTGGAATTAATACATAATGGTTAGTTTTAGCTCCTAGTATTTTCTGTAGCCTGGTTTGATCTTTCCTCACCACAAAGATATGTCTTCTTTTTCACTCCAAAGATATGTCTTCATTGCCGAGTTAATTCACACCAGTTAGTGCAGATCAAGGTGAAGGCAGATCCATGTGACATAAATYGTGAGTAGCACAAGGCAACCAGATGACCACACAATAAGATCAGATTTGTGTGGGAGTATAAATATGTCAGGATCTGCTGAGCTTTAGCTTAGKCTTGTATTAAAAAATCCTCCACTCTCAACTGAAGGGATATTTGTGTGGATTTCTGATACGGATGGTTTTCAGTGTGTGACAGTGCTTGAGTTACAACTTGAGTTACATGCTTTAARCCCACTGATCCCATACATTATTTGCCCATGATGGCAAAATAAAGGCATGTGTGGGCTCTTCACTCCATGAGACTGGGGATTGGAGATGCTTCTTCCTCTTACATCTCATCTGGGTCCAGAAGACATCCCAGTCCAGCACTGCTGCCTTCCATCTCAAGGCATAAAAACACTTCCCCTTCAATTTCATATMATGATCTATAGTGCTTGTTTACAACCAAAATTTATGTTCCCTCATTATTGTAATTGTTCAGCTCAGCACTGTCATTTGGAATCTGCAGCTTCTGATAATGAGAGCACTGAAGTATGGCACTTGCTGTCACATCTTTTACACTGCAGTMTAGATGCACACCAGATCACATCAGGGATCTGGCACTTGCCATGCCTTAGCTGTCTTCTGACCCATCTGTCTTCGTCACCTCTCATGGAAACTGGGGAGAAARAGCACCAGGGAAGGAAAACGGTTGTGTGCTGTGCTCAAGGTGCCATGCTAGCACAAAATATTGATGCAGATGGAGCACAAACATGAACCTGACAGCTGGATAATTCACCCAGCAGCTTCGGGAATCTCATGGAATCACAAAAYTAGCTGATTTTCTTTTTTTTTTATCCAGCAGGAATTGCCAGTTTTTGTACAGCTAAATATAGAACAGAACCATGTCGATTTTGAGGACATTTTGTTTGGTTGCATTCTGGAAATGCATAGTTTTTATTATCCATTTTCAAACCAAATTTTCATCTCAACTTCTATTTCATTTGGTGCAGCTCAAGAAAAACAAAATCAGGAAAAAACACTGCTCACAAGTTCCTCTCTACCCATCTCCCCTTCAGAAATTTCATTTCTTTAGCTTCTCACCATATTTTGCACCCATTCCCTCTGGGAATTTAAAGGGGAAGAGACAAAAATAAGATCCAAAAAAATTGGATTCATATACATGTGTATGTAGAAAAAAAAGTTCCCACCTATCTCTTCTTAAAATGAGACTGCAGATATGTTATTGCATTAGAGAACCCTCACATCATATTTTAATTTCCTCTAACTCAGTTTTCAGTGTAGGGTTTTTTTTTTTTTTCAGCACATTTTTGAATTCCTTGACTGAAACATGTCACACATCGTAAACCCCGATGCCATGTGCCTGAGGTTTGGCAGGCTTTGCTATGCTGTAGGTTTCTTTTTGACATCCTAGCAATCCTTGCTGACGGTGACTGGAAAGGCCAGAGTGGAATATGAAAAGCAGCTGGGACCACACCGGAGTAAGGAATCACTGGAGGCTCGCCCAGGCTCACCAATTTCAATTTCACTTTGAGGCCAGCCTTTGATCAACTCGTGGCTGCAATTTTCAATAGAACATACGTATTTCAATTCAGAATTTTATTTTATTGTCAAATCTTTGGTATTTGAATTCCTCCCTGCTTTTCTGGTCTCTGGAAAGGAGAGAACAGGCCAAAAGAAAAGAAAGCTGACCTGCTTCACTAGATAGTTTGCTATGTTGTTGCAGATAGAGTGGCAGGACCGGTGCCAGTGGTATAAGAAGCCAGCTTTATTTAGTATCCAGTCTACCGTATCATTCAGACAGTAATTCGAGCTCCTTCAAGACACCTGCCCCCTGTCCTGCAGGACTCAAATGTCAGCAAGCAGGGACAGAGAATAAATGCCTTCCCAGTTTCTCTATTTGGAGAGCTATTCTTCAACTCCCTTCTTGCTTTTCAGGTCATACAGGTATATTCCTCAAAGCCAGGAAGGGTCTCCGACAAAGGAAAATATACAATAAAAGACTGCAAGTTGGAAAGACAAGCATCTTCAGGGGCCTGAGTAAGTAAGGAAGTGTGCAGCAAGCACTAAAGGAATGATGCTAGAACAATGCTGGCAGCAGTGGGATCTCTGACAGACCGCTGCAAACCAAAGGTGAGTCATGGCGAGAAAGTGTGCAACTCACACTGTCTCAACTGCTCCAGGAAATAATGCACAAAAAATCAAAACTTTTTCCTTGGATCTTGGGAAGTAAACAGAGTGAGAGCATGAAGTAAGGGAGCTGGCAGTAMTCTGCAAATAGAATGGCTGATTCGAATGGGATGCATGATCTAAAAAGTCAGTGAGAACAAACTGAAGTTCAATTCCTCTACAAAAGTAGAGCAAATCTAGATCAGTTACTGTTAGCCCCACTAAGAAGAACAGCTCAGCAACACTAAACAAAGCAGGCAGGATCTCTGACCTTGTGCAATGGGGCAAGAGCTTCTGTCTCTCTGTCCAAAAGAATTATAATTGCACTTAAAGCTGGTGAATGATTTCTGCTGATTCATGGACACATTTTCTAATTCCACCAGCAGGAAAGGTGAGCTCCTGACTTAAATTTTGCAAAGGAAGCTTACAGCTACAGCAGGCTTTAAAGTCTGTCAGCAGTCCCCCAAGAAACACACATTATTGCTACAGGTTCTTTAATAAGAAGCACATCTTTAATGTGCAAGGGAGCACTGCATTGGTGCATGGATATTTGCTCAATATGACAGTAGTATGCATAAATTTCCTCATGGGCTGCATCAAGAAGGGCAGGAACATACAGATAAGAAGGGACTTCACTCTGTCCAGCACAACAGGAACTCATCAATAGGATAGACTCCAACCACTATTCCCAAACTACCTTTTCCAACCAGTCTGAGAGGTGTTTTGCCTCTCTGGTATGACAGGAAATTCTTCCACACGGAAGAAAATATATAATGCACTAAGAAGGCTACTGTCATTCAAGAATTAAAGGGAAAAGTACATTCCAATTCTGGACATGAAGCAGTGTTCCTAGGTAATGATAGGGAAACTGTATAAAAATGGTTGGTTGAGGCATCACAGTCTGCATACCACAAAGCTGTGATGAAGCTGGATCCTGTGACTGTTCAACAAGGATAAAGTGAAGAAATGATATCAGAAAATTAAACATAGCTCTTGTTTGGGAAAACACTTTCTCTAGGTGGACCATCAGTTTTGAAAATCCTCTGTGGTATAATTTGGCATAAAAACTAATGTTGTCTTGCATCAAACACCAAATGAGAATTTACKTATGCTTTTCTGCACCATTACATCCTGAGAATTACCTGAGCAAAATCTATTGGCTTGGATCAATATTACACTTTACATCCATGAGAGTCACAACACTGTTTAGGAGAGCTGCAGTTCCTGGATTCACGTGCTCCTGTTGATTTACTTTCTTGGCAAACTACATCTTGCCCAATTCATTAATATTTCAGTAGATGTTTGGCTCCCTATTCTGAGACTAGTTTTAAGATACAGACACTTCCTACAGATTTGAAATGATCTCTGCCCTCCATCTCTTCACACTATAATGAAATAGGTGGTGTGGAAATTATTCAATAAGCTCCTGTATCCTTCCAAAATCCTACACATGGAATAAATTACTGCAGAGGAAAGGTACCACGTGGCCCAAAGACTATCTATAGTCTGACACTATGACAGTGCTTTTGAATAGCTCATTCCAGCAAAAAGCAAAACATACATTAACAGAAGAAATCTTCTCTTCCCCTG